>NC_057797.1:577678341-577826811 GCF_018294505.1 Triticum aestivum
CCGCCCCACCGCCGGATCCCGCCGCCGCCGCCGCCTGCCAGCGTCGCCCCGCCGCCTGACCACCCCATCGCCGGAGCCCCGCTGCCGCCGCCGGAACCTCGCCGGATTTGCCGGGTAGTTTTTTTAGACGCCGTTTTTTCGAAAAAACGTTCGATTTTTATGACAGTTTTGTTCGTTTTTTTTAGTTTCAGTTTTTTAAATAGATCGGTTTTTCCGATTTATTTAAATAGTGAGCGTTCGTTTGTTCGTTCGTTCTAGCGAACGTTCGTCGTTTTTCTTTTCTCGGATTAAATCCGCGATTTTTCTGATCGCGATTCCTGATCCGATTTTCGTTTTAGTATACCTTTTCGCTCGTTTATCGGAATCAGGCGATTCAAGCGCCTGGAGTTTCGTCTCGAAACCCTCTATCCGTTTAACCAACTTAAACAAGTTTTTGCAACTGTAAAAATTGCCCTAGATCCAGAATATTAAACGAAGCCTGTTTCTTTTGCCGTTTGACTTTCGTTGCTTCGTTTGATTTGATTCTTTTTGCAAACCGGAGTTCTTAAGTTAAACTTTCTGTTTAGATCTCTTATTTGAGTTTTAGCTGTGCATTAGATGAATACTTATTGTATGCTTGTTTGTTTGTCTGCGATAGAATACCCGGAGTGCGCCGCCTGTTACATCGAATCTCTAGGTTTCGTGGATCATCAACAAGGCAAGTAACACTTTGATCATACCTCCTACTACCCAGTTTTATTGCATTAGATCAATCCTCAAACATTGCATGATTAGGATCTAATTAAATTGTGGGTTTGGGAAGTAGTTGAGGTAGTACCTATTACCTGTTGTATTATCAAACCTTTGGTAGTTACTTCTACGTTTGTCTATTATGCCATGCTATGCTAGTAGACGTGGATTGGGTGAGTGATATCCATGACAGATGTGAGTTTGTTAATCAATGGTTTATCTAAGGTGGCAATTTAAACACACATCTAGGTGGATTGAGGTACCTGGGTATTCCAGGATTGCCTGTTTTTCTTTATGGACCGCCACCCAGGCCCAAAGGGATCATGAGATTTTTCATACTATAAACTTCCGTGTGTAGCCACAAGCTATTATGGGCTCTAGCATAGTTGATTAAGTCGTGTGAACTCTTACAGGGTAGACTAGCAGATGTAGGGGAAAGTGAGTGTAACGGTCTATCCATCGTATGGTGCTAGCGCTTCTGAAAGACTATGTCTCGGTCATCCGTCTTCTCAAAAACCATGTAGTGCGAGAAACCAAACGGAGGCGACGGGGTTAGCCGTGTTCTCAAAAACCATGTATAAACTAATCATGGTTAGCCGTGTCCCAGATTATGGACAACTTGAGTATCTAGTACCTGGATTATCATGTGAATCTCAACATGTTACCCTAAGATTTAATTTTGTTGGGTTTGGTTTAATGATGATGCTTAATTGGGATTGAGGATGCCGTCAACCATTCTCAATGTTTAACAACTACCATGATAGTTAAATAAAATCTATTCCTTTGCAGTAGGGAAAAATTGGCTTTACGCAAAAATATAACCATAGAGCTTTCCACCAGCCAAATATGCATATAGAATAGCTGTTTAATTCCATTACTCTCTATGTGTTACCTTGCTAGCATATTCCATGTGCTGACCCGTTTCGGGCTGCAACGTTAATGTTGCAGACTTTTCAGACGACAATTAAGGAGTTTTTAGGTCGTGGTTCTATTCTCTGTGATGTCGTTGTAGTTGATGGACTCACTTATCGTCCAAGCCTTCCGCTGTTATCGTTATTAGATGGCCTTAAGCCATATTTATTGTATTAAGTTCTCTATTGAGACACTCGATGTAATAAGTGTGTGATTGCTACTCTGTTATAAATCCTTCAAGTACTGTGTGGTGTCAGCATTACTGATCCAGGGATGACACCTGAGAACAGAGATCGGACTGTTTGAGGTCTGGTCGCTACAACCTGGCATTTCAAGACCTCAAGAGATACTTGACCAGCCCGTCGGTGATGGTGGCGCCTCGTCCTCGCGAGCTCTTGGTACTCTACCTGTGGGCAACACCCCACTCCGCCAGCGTGGCGCTGGTGGTCCTTAGGGAGGAGGCCCAGGTCAAGGACCCGTCAAGTGGACTCGCCAAGCCGGATGAGGCAGCTCAGCACCGAGGCAATGCTCCTGAGCCAGCAGCTGCCCCGGCTAATCATCAAGCCCCAGAAGCCAGGGACCCGCAGGGAACACCTCAGCCCTCAGGAGCCAAAAACTCTGTCAGCTCTCCCGCCCATGTTGAGCACCCAGTGTACTTCGTTAGCACAATGCTATGTGATCCGAGAGCACGATACCCCATGCCTCAGAAGCTCTTGCTCGCGCTCCTGGTGGCCTTGCGTAAGCTGCACCCTACTTCCAAGGACACCCCATCAAGGTCGTCTCAGCTTACCCATCGGAAAGAGTGCTCAGGAGCCCCAATGCTGCGGGAAGGGTCGTCGAATGGAACATCGAACTGCAAGCATTTGACCTGGAGTTCAGCACAACCAGGGTCATCAAGGGGGCCGCACTCGCCGACTTTGTGGCCAAATGGTCCGACACCCCGGAGCTTGAAGCAGGCGAGAACCGATCCCTCTCGTCAGGGAGTGAAGTGTCAGATGGCTGGGTCATGTACTTCGATGGCGCATTTGCACGCCAGGGCGCGGGGGCTGGACCCGTGCTCATCTCGCCCACTCAGGACAAACTTTACTACGCCGTGCAGCTCTGCTTCCTACGGGGCGAGAAGGTCTCCAATAACATCGCAGAGTATGAGAGTCTCATCGCTGGCCTCAAGGCTGCAGTGGCCCTGGGGATGAAACGCCTCACCATCAAGGGAGACTCACAGCTCCTCGTCAACTTCTCCAACAAGGTGTACAAGCCAAAGGATGAGCACATGGAGGCATACCTCGCGGAGGTACGCAAGATGGAGAAGCAGTTCCTGGGCCTGGAGCTACAGCATGTGCCTCGTGGCACTAACAAAGAGGCCGACGACATCGCCAAAAGAGCATCCAAGCGGCTACCCCAAGAGCCTGGCGTCTTTGAGGAGTGGCTCTTCAAGCCTTCGGCAGCACCTCCACCTGCGGAGCCGGTGCCACCTTAGGAGGAGCTCCCCCAGCCACCAGCCTCGGGAGCCCCCGCCTGCGGCCCGACCTCAGGAGCGCGCATCCTCTTAGCACTCGAGCCTCAGGAGGGGTGCTGGATCGAAGAGTTCAGGGTGTACCTGATGCAAGGCACGTTGCCGGAGAAGGAGGAAGACGCGGAGCGTGTGGCTCGGCAGGCTACGACATACTACATCCAGGATGGTGAGCTATACAGGAAGCGGCCAAATGATGTTTCTCTGCGATGCATTTCCAGGGAACAAGGGAAAGAGTTGCTGGCCAACATACATGGTGGGGACTGCGGCCACCACTCATCGTCGTGCACCCTGGTCGGCAAGGCTTTTCGCAGCGGATTCTACTGGCCCACAACACTCAACGACGCGGTCGAGCTGGTGAAATCCTGCGAGGCCTGCCAATTCCATGCCAAGCAGATCCGCCAGCCGGCTCAGGGCCTCCAGACTATCCCACTTTCGTGGCCGTTCGCGGTTTGGGGGCTAGATATCCTAGGCCCATTCCCTCGAGTGCCTGGAGGTTACCGCTACCTCTATGTCGCCATCAACAAATTCACCAAGTGGGCGGAAGTGGAAGTAGTCCGCACCATCCTAGCTGGGTCAGCAGTCAATTTCATCAAGGGCCTCGTAAGCTGGTTTGGGGTCCCTAATCGCATCATCACCGATAACGGCTCATAGTTCACTAGCAATCTATTGAAAACATATTGTGCTAACCTTGGAACACAGATCTGCTACGCCTCTGTGGTGCACCCCAGGAGCAACGACCAGGCCAAACGCGCCAACGCGAAAGTCCTAAGGGGTCTCAAGACAAGGACCTTCAAGAAGAAGCTCAAGGCCTGCGGTAGGGGCTGGCACGATGAGCTCCAATCTGTGCTGTGGTCCATCCGCACCACCGCCACCAGGCCGACAGGCGAGACCCCGTTCTTCCTCGTCTACGGAGCAGAAGCGGTTCTCCCACACGAGGTCAGGCATCGCTCCGCGCGGGTCCTGGCGTTTGATGAAACGCAGCAGGACACCATGCGGGGATGGATCTCGTGCTGGGGGAGGAACACTGCCGTGAAGCCTCGCTCCGAGCTGTGAGGAACCAGCAGGCGCTACAGCGGTACCACTGCCGCAGTGTCCGCTCTAGGACGCTCGAGGTGGGTGATCTTGTCCTAAGGGGGTGCTCTCTAGGGAAGGGCTGCACAAACTCTCGCCCATGTGGGAGGGCCCGTTTTGGGTCGCCCATGTCTCCAGGCCTGGCGCCGCGCGCCTAGAGATGCAGGACGGGATCCCCATCCAGAACACTTGGAACATCCAACACCTTCGGAGGTTTTACCCATGAAACAAGGCCCGGTGCCTGTGAAGCAAGGCCCAGTGCCTGTGAAGATCTCCACTCGTGACACTCTCACATAATAATGAGTGGGGTTGTACACGCTCCGGAGTCTCGGGAGTGCCTCCCTCGGGCCTCGGGGGCTCCCTCCCACGTCTTAGTGGCAGCACTTAGCTCCGCACTGGTGAGAAGACAAGAAGACTTGACTAGGTGCCGGACGCGGCTTTTCATTTGCTTTCCGCAGTTGGTTTGCCCCTTTCTCGTGAGAAATTGCTTTTTGGTGTTCCTTGCTGTCTTGGTTCCATTGTCCTTGTTTCCTCCTTTTCTTCCCTTGGTTCCTCGTTTTTTGCCCCATACTCTCCCTCATATGCCTCGCGAGGGGGCTGGATAGGTGCCCTCGTGAGCGTTTTTGTTTTCCTGTTTTTCGCAAGGCACCCTCACTCGAGTTCACAAGCTAGCGCACCCCTCTCAATCCGTGCCCCGGGTACCGTGATACGAAGCACTGGGTCATGACCGATAGTATGTACGATCGGGATTCGGAAGGATAAGAATTTCCTAGCGAATTTTTGTAGTTCCCAGACGCCTTCTGTCGTGGTTTTGTCACGGCAGATGTCCTCGTGAAAGGACTTAGTCGTGGAGCCATCGCTATGGGCTAGGTTAAAGGATTAAAGCAGACAAAGTACGCAAGAGTTTATACTGGTTCGGCCCCTTGCGGTGAAGGTAAAAGCTTATGTCCAGTTGTGATGGAATTGCTTGGGTTTTGATACCAGGGAGCGAATCCGCTTTGCCTGGTTCTCGAGTTATTGTTCGTTGTCCCTAAACCGCCGCCGGGTCGTCCCTTTATATACAAAGGTTGACGCCCGGCAGTCTACAGAATCCCGAGGCCGGTTCATAAACATGCCGGGCTCGGTTTCTACCTTTGCTTGCCTTACAATATAAGTTACATATCATATGGCGGTTTACATCTACGGGCCCTAATCGCCTTCGGGCTCTGGTCCTTCATGTTAGATCTCCTCCGTAAAGTGCCATCCCTTTTACCTACATGGGATTCAAACATGACTAATTCCTTGTAAACATAACCCGGCCCCTTATGGCAGGTTTATACTTAATAGTAATATCCCCAACATTAGGCCCCAGATTGATTTGAACTTGTTCATGTCAATCTTCAACACTTAGAAAAATTCATCCTTTTGCACCTTCGCATAAATCTTGTAAACCCCTGTGTCAGGACCCTGATTCCAAGCCACATCGATCTAGCCGGTAACACCTCATATCACTTTGCGGCCTCACGCACGGTATCCACGGGTGTCGCCTTACCATGGCCCGGGACCGTTTGCGCCTTTTGGCTCACGTATATGGTAGTGTCGCTAGCATCCATATGAGAGAGAACCCGGGCCGACATGGCTAGTCGTGAACCCAAAGCGACACAGACCTATGGAGACAGGCATACATGAATCACATCGAGCATGTCGGCCAACAGCGAGTGATTCTGGGCTGTAGCACTGGGCTAACAGGACTCCGGGGAACCCGGGCTATAGCAGGCTAGTCAGGACTCCGGAAGTCACCGCGTGACATTTCCCCGAAGGGACAGACATAGGAACGAAGTGAAACACATGCCGGCCAGTCAAGTGTCCTGAACAGTAGTGCTGGGCTAGTAGGACTCCGGTGTACCGGGCTGTAGCAGACTACTATGGCTGGAGGAACACTAGACTACATTTCCCCATAAGAAAGGCTGCCATGGATAAACAACTAGATTGTCGGATCCCACTCATACCAAGCATTTCAATCATACACACAATATGCCCGATATGAGTACATACAACATGGCATCACAACAAAACTCCACAACTCAAGTACTTTATTTAAAGGCTCCAGGGAGCCATACATAACATGTTCATACAGATAGGGGTCACATGACCCGACACTCAAGTCATACAAAAATACAAGCACATGCGGAAGCAACTAGTCTGAGTACAGACTCTAGAAGAAAGAAGGCTTCTCGAAGCCTGTCTATCTACATAGGGCCCTCCATGGCCAGGATCACCACCTGGGTGGCTAGTCACTCGTCGACGTCAAGGTCTACGTAGAACCCATCGGAGGGGGCGGTGTTGTCATCTGAAAACAGTAATTAAGCAAACATGAGTACAAAGGTACTCAACAAGTCTTACATCAGAACCTACTATACATGCTTATTCTCAAGAAGGTGGTGGGGTTAATGCAGCAAGCCAGCTTTGACTCTTGGCTAAGCTATCCTACAGAACTCCACCAGTAAAATAGTTTTCGCACACGAGTCCACTACTCACCAACACAATACTCCACCGGGGATACTCCCTCGTCATCCTACGAGAGGGCCAGCCTCGGTACTCACACTTATCTTGAGTCTTTTAGTAGTATCCATTAACTTGTCTATGAACTATATAGGCAACCAAGTAGTCCTTTACCGCGGACGCGGCTATTCGAATAGTTTTATACCCTGCAGGGGTGTACTTCTTCATACACGCTTTCACCACCTACCGCCGTTTACACGACATGTACTCGGCAACCTTCAAGCGGAAGCCCAGCGAGGGTGTCGGCCACGGCCTACCTAAACACTTAAGTCTCTAGTCCAGGTTTATCGCCTATCTAGGTTCCATCCGTAGGGAGTCTGGCCGAGGTTTCCACATATGGCCCCGAACGATGTGTACAGGGTTCCCGAGACACCAAACGTGTGACTCGGTACACCGTGCCACGGTGTATCTACTGCAACATAGCCCACCCCTAGGGTCAGCGCTACGCACGGCCGCCAACACATAACCTACAAACACCAGAAACTATTTGCAACTCCTGGACAGAGTACTAGGGTGATTAAGAAGCCGAGAGGGTCCATTGGTTTCGGGCCCAATGTACGGTAGTAACTGCATCTTAGATCACACATACAGATCTTAGTTCTTATGGGCGGCCTCAATGAAACAACCCACCATGTACTCCTACATGGCCTCTCATCGATACCTTTACCAAAACATGTTCAACACATCCCTCATATTACCGACACAAGCATTTCACTCTAGACCATCACCCAGATGAACCAGACCTGACACAACTCTAAGCATAGCAGGCATAGCAAGGTAGGAATCACATACATGGCTCAATCAACTCCTACACATGCTAGTGGGTTTCATCTAGTTACTGTGGCAATGACAGGTCATGCAGAGGATAAGGGTTCAACTACCATAACACACAGCAGTTTGAATCGCGTTGTCTTAATGCAGTAAACCAGAGCAGAAGCGAGAACATGAGTTTGTATCGAAATGATCAATGGGTTGCTTGCCTGCTGGAGTGGTAGTGGGATACTGCCCTTCAGTTGAATACTTGTGAATATCCTCGGAGGCAGAACCTACCACGAAGAACACATCGGAACACAATCAACACAGGACGATATGCAACAATATGATGCATGCTATGACATGGCAATATGAATGTGTCTTGGCGTAATGCAAGTTATAACAGAAAGGAATGAACTCATTTGAATCAAAGATTCAAATATTAGCTCATTAAACATGGCCTTAATAGTGCATTTCCTTATTCTGCTTAAACAGCAAGATAAACTTGTTTTGTCATGCATGAAACCATTACAAATGGATAGATTGAATTTTTCTAATCATTTTTCATATATAAATCTTTGCATTTGGAGCTATGGTTGATTTTATATGATTTTTAGAAGTTTTGACTATTTTCTGGAATTTCCTATTAAAGAATAAATCCAGTAATTTAATTACTGCGTCAGCATTACGTCAGGGTGACGTTAGTGGTCAACGGGGACGTCCAGGTCAAACCTGACTGGTGGGTCCCGCGTGTCAGTACTTAATTAAGCTAATTATTTTTAATTAAAACTAATCTGATTTAGTTAACAGAGGGGGCCCACTTGTCATTGACTCAGGGGAGTCAAACTGGGGTCAAACCCCTGGTCAGCGGGGCTAATCCCGCCGGCTACTCGACGTCGGCGAGGCCCGAGACGGTGGCGCGGCTCGGAAAATGCCCACAGGGCATGGGCGAGGCCGTTCTTGGGCTCGTTGGAGAGCTCTTGCAGGCGCGCATCTAGTGGTGGTGGAGGCCGGGCCTATGGTGGCCGGAGACAACGACGGCGAGCTCCAAGGCGGCGGCCAGAGTTCGGCCATGTGCGGGGTTTGGGCTGCGGCGTGCAAACACGGAAACTGAGGCGCTAGCGAGGCACTACGCGATGCGGCAAGCACGTTGCATAGCACGGGATGACTAAATGGTCGTTGGAGCCACGCCGGCGACAAGCTCGAGCGGAGACAAGCTTCGGCCATGGTGGAACTATGGCCTAGAGGGTGCAAACGCATGGGAAAGAAGAGGGGAAAAATGGCGGAGCTCACAGGGAGGTCGATGAGCAGATCAGTGGGCTCGGGGGCGACCTGAGCGAGGCGAATCGATGAATGGTGTCCGGCGGGTACCGAGGTTGAAGACGGCGCGATAGTGGTGATGCAGGGCCTCCGGCGAAGCGCGGCTCGGTGGGGAGGGCGAGGGCGTCGTGGCGGAGCGATTTGGCTTGTCGGAGGGGCGAGGGGGTGGCTCTGGCGTCGTCTACGGCTAACGGCGGCGAGGAACGCGCTTGGGCACCGCGGGAGAGAGTGAGGGAGACGAGGGGGAGAGTGAGCGAGGATGAGAGGGGGACGTGGGGGTCGCGTGGCATCCCTGAACGTCTCCAGGACGTCGGCAGAAGCAGGAGGTGGCCGGCGTGTGGCCGCGGGCGCCGGCCACGCGCTCCGCGTCCTTCTGGTGGGAGGAGGACGACCACTGGCAGCCAGTCGGCTGGGCCGAGCCAGGTGGGCTGGGCCAGCACAGGTAAGGCCCAGGTAGCTTCCCTCTCTCTCTTTTATTTTTATTTATTTCTGTTTTTCTATTTAACTGCAAATGTTGGGCTTTAATTAAAATACTAAAACGTTTCCAATAATCCTGAAAATAATTTTGGGCTCTGTTTAGAATATTTCCAACAGCAAACATTTATTGCCAGAATTATTTGAGCATTTAAATTATTTTATAGCATTTAAATTCCCAAATTCAAATACTTATGATTTAATTCAATGACGTTCTATTGACCTAGAAAATTGTGCACCAATTTTGTGAGAGGTTTTAACCCAAGACAAAGAGGATGAACTTTTTAGAAGGGCATTTCAGGTTCATTGAAAATAATTTTAGTAAACCCTAGTTGTTTCCACGGGGGTGTTGGGGGTTTCTGCTTTCCCCATTTCAAATTTAAGAGAAATTTAAACATGATGCACACTCTAATGCTTGAACTAGCTAGGGTGTGACACCCCGTGACATCATCCTCCAGATTTGTAGTAAAGCGCCATGGCGTCACCTATTCATTAAAGCCGAAGATACCCTTTATTAATGAGTATCCAACAATCGAGGCGACAACCTTGTTATATATCCATTTTTTGGGCTCCTCGATTCCCGCACCTGTCGCTTATATCTTTGCCTTATAAATAAGGCTGAGGATCCCTTTCTTTTTCCTCCCGTTGCCTCTTCATCTGTTCTTCCACCTCGCAACGCCTCTGCACCCGAGCGCCGCTGCCGTCGTCGAGCTTCGCCACTGCCTCACCGTCGGCCGCTGCATCAACCTGATCACACGAGAAAAACATGGCGCACCTCCGCTACTTTCACAACTTCGGTAAGTCTTTCCCTCTTTCCTCTATAGATCCACTTAGGGTTCACACGGGTTCATGGTGTCCTTCTCTTGTTCTTCATCGGTTCATACACAGCAGACCTCAACTTTGATGCATTCCATGCGGTAGCTATAGCAGTCTTTATCTTGGCTATCAAACCATGCCTTCTATGTATAAAAACCGATCTGGACTTTTGCGAACTGCTCCAGAATCAACTTTTTAGGTCTAAATCTTTTTCTTTCCCTAACCTGTGGTAGATCCAAAATGCCAATGTGAACTTGTGAAACCTATTTTTCCTCACTTAGTCATTTTTTGCCTCAAATCTGTACCTTCCTGATCTGCGTAGACGGTTTATCTTTTTAGAAGATAACTTGTCATATGCCATTAGTCCCCTTGTAAACCGCCTGTCGCTTTACCATTTATAACAGCATCAACCTGCTGTTTAACAATTTTGCATTCTTGAATTCCTTTTTCTTAACCTGTTGCGCTTTATGCTTTGTCAATCATGAATCGTAAACCGGCATTAATCTTTTCCAGCTCTTCACTTGCAATGGCCAAACAATTTTATGCTTGTAACTGGGTCCCTTTGAGGGTTACTGAGGAGCAACTGGATGGATGCGCCAGAATTGGCACTTTACCGAAGCGGAGTGAAATCCAGTGGCGAGTTCCTGGTCCAGAAAACCCTCCTACCCCGAGAGATGGCGAAGTAGTAGTGTTGTTGATCACATGAGCCGTGGCTTTAAACCGCCCGGGTCTAAATTTTTATGTGATGTGCTTGCCAATTTCTAGATCCATCCTCAAGACATTGGACCAAAATCTGTGTCGAATGTTTATGACTTTCAAGTATTTTGTGAAGCATACCTGCAAGAGGAGCCAACTGTTGAGCTATGCCGGGACTTACTCTATTTGAACCGTCGTACTGAGTTTGTAGACGGGCCCAATACCGAACTGGGCGGCGTTTCAATTCAGAAGAGAAAAGATGTCAGTTTCCCTCATGCCAAACACCATAGCCATCCTAAAGACTGGAACCAGACTTGGTTTTATTGTAAAGATACCTCCCCTGATGATGAGAATCCTCTGTCGGGTTACCGTCCTCACCGGCTTAACAACACACATCCATTTCCGCAACGGTTGACTACCAAAGAGTGGGCTACATATGCTCCACAGCTCTCCAAGCTTAGAGCCTTTATGGCTAATGGTCTAACATGAGTTGATTTTGTTCGCTGCTCGATTTCATGGAGTATATTGCCTTTAAGCCATCGCCCCGGTTTAATGTGCGAGTATACTGGTGACTCAAAAGACTCTCAACATCATGTTGATATTTAGCTGACAGAAGCTGAAGTTACTGAAACTATGAAGAAGATACTGAATGAATCGGAGGTTGTCTGTAGCAGGACCGGGTTAAGTCGCCACTACACTTTGAATAAACCGCTAGTTGTAAGCATTGCCTCACGCCTGCTTGTACTTAATCTGTGTAATCTCCTATAACTTTTGTCAATTCTTTTAACAGGGCGATGACCCATTTTGGAAGAAGAAACCTCAAGAAAAATAGTGAAAACCCCTCGACCTAACACGAAGGTGGTCAAGAGGCCTGCCAAGAAGAAGGCGGTTGAATCCATCGGGCTAAACCTCGACGAAGACCTCGATAATCCGGACTCAGAGGTAGAACTTGACTCTCTTGGTTCGCTTTTCATACACCTCATTGACTGTCAGGACCCCGACTCAATGCCACATCGATCTAGCATGTAACACCTCATATCACTTTGCGGCCTCACGCACGGTATTCCCACGGGTGTCGCCTTACCTTTGCCCGGGACCGTTTGCGCCTTTTGGCACACGTATATGACAGTGTCGCTAGCATCCATATGATAAGGAGCCCGGGCTGACATGGCTAGTCGTAAACCCAAAGTGGCACAGACTTACAGGGACAGGCATCCATGACCCAGCATCGAACGTGTCGGTCATCAACGAGTGAATCCAGGCTGTAGCACTGGGCTAGCAGGACTCCGGTGAACCGGGCTGTAGCGGGCTAACAGGACTCCGGTATTCATCGCGTGACATTTCCCTGAAGGGACAGACACAGGAACGAAGAAGGACACATGCCGGCCAGCCTAAGTGTTCCGGAGCGGTCTACCACGGCTCAGTGGAAACACTAGGAGACATTTCCCGGTAAGAGAGGCTACTAAGGATAAACAACTAGATAGCCAGATCCCACACATACCAAGCATTTCAATAACATACACACAATATGCTCGATATGTGCAAACACAACATGGCATCACAACATGACTCTACGACTCAAGTATTTAATCATTAGGCTCCGAGGAGCGAGATATTACAAATAGGGGTCTCACGACCCAACATTCAGAGCATACAAATCAAAGCACAAGCGGAAGCTATCATGTCTGAGTACAGACATCTATAAATGAAAAAGGCTGAGAAGCCTGACTATCTACCAGATCCTGCCGAGGGCACAAGATCGTAGCTGAGGTATCAAGCTAAACATCGAAGCCCACGTGGAACTACTAGCGAGACCGAAGTCTCTCTGCAAAACATAAAGTAGGCAAACATGAGTACAAATGTACCCGGCAAGACTTACATCAGAACTATCTACATATGCATCATTATCAACAAAGGGGATGGTGGGGTTTAACTGCAGCAAGCCAGCTTTGACTCGGTGGCTATCCTGAACTACGACTGCAATGTAACTCTTTTGAGGTGGCGCACACGAGTCCACATATTCCCCATATCAATACACCACTATGGATCCGCTCCCGTCTCCCTACGAGAACGCCATCCATAGCACTCACGCTTATCTTGCGTATTTTAGAGTATCCACTTTCACTTGTCTATGAACTGATATAAGCAACCCAGAAGTCCTTTTCCGCGGACACGGCTATTCGAATAGATGATGATAACCCTGCAGGGGTGTACTTCTTCACACACGCTCTCACCACTTACCGCCGTTTACACGACATGTACTCGGCAACCTTCAAGCGGAAGCCCAACGTGGGTGTCGGCCACGGCCTACCTAAACACTCGAGTCTCTAGTCCAGGTTTATCGCCTATTCGGGTTCCATCCATGAGGAGATCCGGCCGGAGTTTCGCTCACAGCCCCAAACGATGTGAACAGGGTTCCGTGACACCAAACGGGCGCCCGGTATACCCGGCCACGTGCCTACCGCATCACAGCCCACCCCTACGGTCAGCGCTGCACACGGCCTCCAGCATACTACAAACACCAGAAACTACTTGCAACTCCTGGACAGAGGACAAGGGCGATTAAGAAGCCGAGAGGGTCCATTGGTTTCGGGCCCAATGCGTGGTAGTAGCTGAATCATGGATCACAAACACAGAACTCAGTTCCTGAGGACGGCTGCAATGAGACAACCCACCATGTACTCCTACATGGCCTCTCACCGCTACCTTTACCAAATCGTGTTCACACACTTAGCTCACACACAGTAGGACATGTTCACACACCTCTGATTCACCCCCGATGAATCAGACCTGACTCGACTCTAAGCAGTAGCAGGCATGACAAACAAGCATGAATGAGTAGGCACAACAGGGCTCAAACAACTCCTACTCATGCTAGTGGGTTTCATCTATTTACTGTGGCAATGACAGGTCATGCAAAGGATAAAGGGGTTCAGCTACCGCAGCAGGTAACAGATGAATCGTTGTTGTCCTAATGCAGTAAAAGAGAGCAGGAGCGAGAGAGTGGGGTTGTATCGGAATGAACAAGGGGGTTTTGCTTGCCTGGCACTTCTGAAGATAACATTGAGTCTTCATCAGTGTCAACGATCACATCCTCGGAACATCGTCTACCGGGAGGGAACAGATACCGACAACAACGAAGAAATACAATCAATGCAATGCACAATATGATGCATGCTCATGACATGGCAATATGAATGTGTTTTGGGCTAATGCAACTAGCAACAGATTAAATGAAGTTGGTTTGAATACAAGATTCAAATTCAAACTCCATATGTGATTATTCAAATGCCATTTATTTGTTTTGTCCAAAACAGAGGACAAACATTGTTCAAATATGCATGAAAATGACACAGATGGATTCCTTGAATTTTTCTGATAATTTTTCATATATAATTTATTTAATTTGGAGTTATGGTTGAATTTCTATGAATTTTTGAAGTTTTAGCTATTTTCTGGAATTTCCTGAATTATAATAAAATAAACTAAATTCCAGAAAAGGAATATTGCGTCAGCATGACGTCATGCTGACCTCAGCAGAGTCAACAGGGGCTGGTCCGGGTCAAACTGACCTGTGGGACCCATATGTCAGCGTCACAGTTAGTTAACAGGGGGTTATCTGCTTAATTAAAGGATTAGGGGAGGTCGGGGCCCACTGGTCAGTGTTAGTGGCTAATTAGGTTTAGTTAATGGCCTGGGGCCCACACGTCAGTGAGAGAGAGGGGAGGGTCAAACCGGGCAGTGGGTCAACCCACGCCGGTCAAGGGTCAACGGTCGCCGGCGTTTAGCCGCCGGCGAGTCCCGACGCGGTGGTGCGCTACGGAAATGGCCTACAGAGCGCCGTTTGGCGCGCGGAGCACGACTACGGGATGCGGACGCTCGTCCGCATCCAACCAGGGTGGTGGCGCGGCCGGGGAGTGGCCGGGGAGTGGTCGGCGACGAGCTTTAGCGGCGGCCGGAGTTCGGCGTCAGTGAGGACGGCGCTGCGGTGCACGGGGGAAGGAGCAGGTGTGTGCGTTCGGCTCCTGAGAGCACGGTTAGCAGGCGGGTGCTACTAGGGCGAGCGGAGGAGCTCGGGAGCACGGGGCTCACTGGCCATGGCGATGGGCGGAGCTCGGTTTCATGGGGCGGCGGCTAACGGACGAGAACGGAGGGGGTGAGCAAGGGGGAAGGCGCAGGAGCTCACAGCGAGTTCGAGGGGGCAGTCAGCAGGCTCGGGGACGTCCTGTGTGTGGCAAATCGACGACGGCGATCATCGGACAGAGACGAGGAAGATGGCAACGATGGCGGCTCCATAGGGCCTCTGCGTTGGCTTTCCTCAATGGAGAGGCGTGGTGCAAGGTGGCGGAGGTGCTGGACTGATCGGGGAGGCAAGGCATCGGCGGTGGGCACGGCGAACGGCGTCGGTGGCGACGGGGCTCTGCTCGGTGGAGGAGAGAGGGAGCCAGAGAAAGGGGGGAGAAGGCACGGGGAGAGTGCGAGGCCTGGGAGGGTGTGTGGCGTCGCGGACGGGGTCCAGGGCGACGAGAGGAAGCAGGAGGTGGCCAGGGGGAAGCAGGAGGTGGCTGAGGCCTCTCGGGCGCGCGCCACGCCTCGCCTCTGTTCGTCCTCCTGGCAGAGGAGGAAGATGACAAGGGGGAGGAGGTGGGCTGGGCCGGCTGGGCCGGTTGGTGGCGCCAGGTAGGCTGCGGGTAAGTGGCCCAGGTAGGTTTTCTGCTCTGTTTTATTTTTTTCTCCTGTTTTGTTTTATTTAATTTATTTTGCCACTGTTTTGAATTTAAAATAATTCAAACAATGCCAAAAACTCCTCTGAATATTTTATATTGCTAGATGGACTTTTCCAAAAGCTTACAAAATATTTCAGGGGTATTTGAAATTATATTCTAATTATATGAATATAATTCAAATTCAAATAGCTAATGAATTAAATCCAAAGTCCCAAAAATAAATCCTTAAAAATGTTCAATATTTTGGTTGGCACCAGAACCCTTACCAAAAATTATCAAACATTTAAGAAGAGCATTTTGGAGCAATGAATGAGATTTCTAGGGTTTTTGCCCCTCTTTTATTTAAGTTTTTGAGGCTTCCAAAATTCCTCAGTTCAAGTTTCGAAAATATAGACATGATGCACACATGAAGCTAGCCTAGAGCACTACCAGCAGCTAGGGATGTGACAACTCACCCCCACTAAACAAGAATCTCGTCTCGAGATTCAAGCGTAGGGTAAGGTGAAGGGTAACGCAGACTAGTATAATCTTCACGATCCAGGTTGCACTTCATAGGAACGTTGATTCGATCACCATCATTGTCCTGTCGTCTTGCTCTGAGAACTCCAACTAGCATGACGAGAAGAGGAAAGGAAAACTCTAGAAGAATCTATCTTCTCGAAGATCAATCAATTTAGGATCAGCTCACAAAGTGAGTCCTAGCAACATCTCTTGAGCTGAGACACGAAGCATACATCTGAAGAGATGGAGTGAGACAGATGACGAGGGCTCGCTAAGTAGACAACAATTTTCACGCTTAAGACGGTGGTGAACGGTTGTCAACGTAGCAAGGAGTTGAGTTGCCATGATCCCATAATGGGGCACCTTAGGGAAGGTGACTCGTGGAGATATCCCCTTAAGTGGCAAAAAGAATTACCTTTGATTCAGAGATCATTGAAACTCTTTATACCAGCCTAAGGCAATTCTCGAGCAATCGTTTGGAGGGGTTCGGTGGAATGGTATACTCGGACTTGGCTGATGTGGATTACCTTGTTGAAGACAACGTAATGGATGAATTTGCTTATCACCGGAAATGGAGGAGACCCATGGTAGAATGGCACATTGGCGGTGCAAGCTGGGAACAAAATGCAAATGCTGGGAATGATTCTGGTAACTGGGGAAGAACCCAACAATAGGGAGTGAATTCACTGTTTGAGAAGGTCATAGCATTGCCGAGGGAACTGAGAGCATCCCAATTAGAGCCGATGATAACATGTAGCGCTTGTGCGTGCTCTCAAGAACTTGAGCATTTCCACAATCATCAAGGTTTTATCAACAACCGTGTCAAGGGTGCTGACAACACCACATACTACCATGATGAATAGCGATGGACGATGCAGATGCGAAGGAGGATAACACTTTCTCAGATTTCACCTTAGCGAGGCCAAGGAAACAAAATCTGGATGATCGACCGAGAGACATTTAGCACTCCGCTTCTAATGTTCTCCTTGATGTGCTAGCGTAACCCATTCATAGATATGGTTTGATATCTAGAACATCAAGTAAAAAGGTCGGACTTCGGGATCTCAAAATCCATAGGGCAACTAGGGAGTAAATCCTACGAAATCCCTATGGGGAGGTGGCCAACTTCCTCAAACAAGATACTATAATAATAGGTCTACCGGATGGGTGTGTTGGCCACGACATCCACTTTACCGGTTTTCGAGGGACCGATATTATAGTTCTTGGGAAATGTTCCAAACCATCATATCTGCCTGAGATTCAGATCTGGTTGGTGTCAGGATATTCCAGACTCATCGAGTCTAGGAAGAAAAATGAAAGTTTGCAACACAAATCGACGAGATGACGTTGCGGGATTCTCGGGAGATGAATTACGATAGTAAGCTCCAAAACATGAGCTGGTTCTGCTACAAACATGTGAACACGTTGTCCCAGACAAACATGACCACGTGGTAGTCTTATAATAAAACACTACCGAGTTCAGGTGGGGAACCATAATCGAGGACATTGAAGTCCTTGCATAAGGCATGCTCTTAAGAAGGAACTTCTTCTCCTTGAACAAATCAATCAGTGGCTTGGTGTGCTCGGAACACATATGGAATGAAGGTTGCAAGTCTCCAAACCATAGAATACTTCGCACATATGCATGACTGACTTGGGATGATTCCAGAGGAAGCAAAACTAACTTTCTCAAATTCACGGCGGCAACTTTCACCAAATGCACGTGTATAAGAGGAAGTCACTCCTTTCATCAAACAAATACTTCATGAGCTAGCATGAAGAAAATGCTTCAAAAGTTTCCAACACTAACTTAATGTTCAACAAAATCATGGAGGAGATAAGGATGTTGTCAATGGGCTCAACAACAATTCATCTGGGTTACCTTTTAAAAGGAATTCCATAGTTAAGTGAACAAGTGATAGCATTGGTCAGACCAAAGATGTAAGGGTGTATGCTCGAGGGATCAACCACGAGTAAGACAACATTACGAGCATCGTTGGTACTGATTTGATTTGACGATAGCCCACACTCAAATCAAAGGATTGATAAGACAATAGGTCCAGCAACTGATCACAAGGACCAATCGATGAAGATATCATCTTTCTTCAGCACACCCTACATAAGAATATCCCTTTGGAACGAACTAAGTCAGGCAAGCTTTTATCTTCCAACTCTCCAGGTTGTTGTCTAGCTTAACCAACTAGCTCAGGGGTATCCAACACGGATTCTTGGAGAAAGGGTGGTTTACAGGATAAACCAACTTGATCATGAGCTCAACATAACAGTCAGGTGACAACCCGGTAACACTTCCAAGAAGATATTTGGAAAGTCACGAACCACCGGTATGTTACTAAGCTCGAGAACAATCTTGCTTTTGAGGGCAAGACGACATGATCAAATGGGTGAGGACTTGAAATAATTCCTAACTCATTGGTCGAGGAGTGCACCAGAAATAGGGACTAGGTAGCACAATCAATCTTAGGGTGACGATTCAATAATCAACACGCTAAGAATGAGGTTATCGTCCATTTAACTACCAAGCAACAGAGTTGCTAGCAATATTGATTTCACACGCCATGATTCATTTGTCGGCATTCCGGTTACAATAACACAGGAACCGAGGAATGAACAATGATGGCAAGAAGTATCACTGTACCAAGAGTTCATAGGATGGTGTGCAATTCCTATAACAATCTCGATATAAAATATGTAATACTCCAAGGTAGAGCAGAACAAAAGCTGGATTAGCAATTTGATCTGCGGAGCACAACTTCTTTGACCCAATCCTGGATAGGGAAGAGGTACTGGAGTTTGTTTCTCCTAGTCATTCTGCGATAGAATGGCTTGACGGACCACAAGAGTAATAGGCATCGATAAACGAACGCACGCATACTCTTGACTATCAATTGATAGACGAAGGTCAGTAGACAACTAAAGAGGGACAACTCAAAGGAACATATAACTTTCTAAGTTGTGGATACATGGGTTGGTATGCCGAACAAAGTTCAACATAATTCTTTCGGATGACCCATGTAGAAAGGTTGAGCTGGCAGAGTCAAAATATAGCATGGAGAACTCATAGAGGGCCTGTTGTGATCTTTTGATCCAACAAACTTCTGCCATAATGGTTCATGGTATTTGGAAGAACGATATACCACGGACCTCGAGGACTATCGCAAAGGTTACTAATATACTAAAGGAACTAGCAACACTATCAACATGATGTAAGTAGGGTGAATATCGGGTTTAAGAACCCAGGAATAGAATACCTACTAACTAAATGGCATCACAGGATGCTTTCGATAATAAAGGCCAGAATCTTCACACTAGGACACAAATCATGGCTAGACCACTAGATGATCCCCTAAGCACTTAGGGTCATAATAATAATTCCAACATATATGTCGAGGCAATAATTACCTCAACACACCGATCAGTGTGGTTAATCTGGCCCATGGGAACATTGAAACGGGAAGAAAGGATTTGCAAATGCATCAGACTACTTAGAAACCTGGGATGACTCGGACAGCATAACGGCTGTAAATGCTCAGAAAATATTTGAGACATTCACAAAAATGGTGGCATAACCACTTAGAAGCACAATATCAAGGTCTCCAGATCAATAATTAACATACAGAAGTAGTAGGAACTGAAACGAGGCTTAAGTCCAACAATCTATAAGTCTACGAATTAGTAACACGTGATCCTGATAGAAAGAAGAGATAGCTTAGTTCTTAATCCCCGTAGGAAAGATAAGATGACTCAGATCAGAAGGGCATGAGGTATAAGGAGTAAAAAGAGCCTTACGTTCCATCCCACAATCAATTCCCTTACATAACTAAAGAATTTCTAGACTCAACTTCGACCAGTTTGGCTTGGTAATCCTACAGGCAGTCAAGCTCTGATACCAACGCTGTCAGGACCCCGACTCAATGCCACATCGATCTAGCATGTAACACCTCATATCACTTTGCGGCCTCACGCACAGTATTCCCACGGGTGTCGCCTTACCTTTGCCCGGGACCGTTTGCGCCTTTTGGCACACGTATATGACAGTGTCGCTAGCATCCATATGATAAGGAGCCCGGGCTGACATGGCTAGTCGTAAACCCAAAGTGGCACAGACTTACAGGGACAGGCATCCATGACCCAGCATCGAACGTGTCGGTCATCAACGAGTGAATCCAGGCTGTAGCACTGGGCTAGCAGGACTCCGGTGAACCGGGCTGTAGCGGGCTAACAGGACTCCGGTATTCATCGCGTGACATTTCCCCGAAGGGACAGACACAGGAACGAAGAAGGACACATGCCGGCCAGCCTAAGTGTTCCGGAGCGGTAGCGAGCTACCACGGCTCAGTGGAAACACTAGGAGACATTTCCCGGTAAGAGAGGCTACTAAGGATAAACAACTAGATAGCCAGATCCCACACATACCAAGCATTTCAATAACATACACACAATATGCTCGATATGTGCAAATACAACATGGCATCACAACATGACTCTACGACTCAAGTATTTAATCATTAGGCTCCGAGGAGCGAGATATTACAAACAGGGGTCTCACGACCCAACATTCAGAGCATACAAATCAAAGCACAAGCGGAAGCTATCATGTCTGAGTACAGACATCTATAAATGAAAAAGGCTGAGAAGCCTGACTATCTACCAGATCCTGCCGAGGGCACAAGATCGTAGCTGAGGTATCAAGCTAAACGTCGAAGCCCACGTGGAACTACTAGCGAGACCGAAGTCTCTCTGCAAAACATAAAGTAGGCAAACGTGAGTACAAATGTACCCAGCAAGACTTACATCAGAACTATCTACATATGCATCATTATCAACAAAGGGGATGGTGGGGTTTAACTGCAGCAAGCCAGCTTTGACTCGGTGGCTATCCTGAACTACGACTGCAATGTAACTCTTTTGAGGTGGCGCACACGAGTCCACATATTCCCCATATCAATACACCACTATGGATCCGCTCCCGTCTCCCTACGAGAACGCCATCCATAGCACTCACGCTTATCTTGCGTATTTTAGAGTATCCACTTTCACTTGTCTATGAACTGATATAAGCAACCCAGAAGTCCTTTTCCGCGGACACGGCTATTCGAATAGATGATGATAACCCTGCAGGGGTGTACTTCTTCACACATGCTCTCACCACTTACCGCCGTTTACACGACGTGTACTCGGCAACCTTCAAGCGGAAGCCCAACGTGGGTGTCGGCCACGGCCTACCTAAACACTCGAGTCTCTAGTCCAGGTTTATCGCCTATTCGGGTTCCATCCATGAGGAGATCCGGCCGGAGTTTCGCTCACAGCCCCAAACGATGTGAACAGGGTTCCGTGACACCAAACGGGCGCCCGGTATACCCGGCCATGTGCCTACCGCATCACAGCCCACCCCTACGGTCAGCGCTGCGCACGGCCTCCAGCATACTACAAACACCAGAAACTACTTGCAACTCCTGGACAGAGGACAAGGGCGATTAAGAAGCCGAGAGGGTCCATTGGTTTCGGGCCCAATGCGTGGTAGTAGCTGAATCATGGATCACAAACACAGAACTCAGTTCCTGAGGACGGCTGCAATGAGACAACCCACCATGTACTCCTACATGGCCTCTCACCGCTTCCTTTACCAAATCGTGTTCACACACTTAGCTCACACACAGTAGGACATGTTCACACACCTCTGATTCACCCCCGATGAATCAGACCTGACTCGACTCTAAGCAGTAGCAGGCATGACAAACAAGCATGAATGAGTAGGCACAACAGGGCTCAAACAACTCCTACTCATGCTAGTGGGTTTCATCTATTTACTGTGGCAATGACAGGTCATGCAAAGGATAAAGGGGTTCAGCTACCGCAGCAGGTAACAAATGAATCGTTGTTGTCCTAATGCAGTAAAAGAGAGCAGGAGCGAGAGAGTGGGGTTGTATCGGAATGAACAAGGGGGTTTTGCTTGCCTGGCACTTCTGAAGATAACATTGAGTCTTCATCAGTGTCAACGATCACATCCTCGGAACATCGTCTACCGGGAGGGAACAGATACCGACAACAACGAAGAAATACAATCAATGCAATGCACAATATGATGCATGCTCATGACATGGCAATATGAATGTGTTTTGGGCTAATGCAACTAGCAACAGATTAAATGAAGTTGGTTTGAATACAAGATTCAAATTCAAACTCCATATGTGATTATTCAAATGCCATTTATTTGTTTTGTCCAAAACAGAGGACAAACATTGTTCAAATATGCATGAAAATGACACAGATGGATTCCTTGAATTTTTCTGATAATTTTTCATATATAATTTATTTAATTTGGAGTTACGGTTGAATTTCTATGAATTTTTGAAGTTTTAGCTATTTTCTGGAATTTCCTGAATTATAATAAAATAAACTAAATTCCAGAAAAGGAATATTGCGTCAGCATGACGTCATGCTGACCTCAGCAGAGTCAACAGGGGCTGGTCCGGGTCAAACTGACCTGTGGGACCCATATGTCAGCGTCACAGTTAGTTAACAAGGGGTTATCTGCTTAATTAAAGGATTAGGGGGGGTCGGGGCCCACTGGTCAGTGTTAGTGGCTAATTAGGTTTAGTTAATGGCCTGGGGCCCACACGTCAGTGAGAGAGAGGGGAGGGTCAAACCGGGCAGTGGGTCAACCCACGCCGGTCAAGGGTCAACGGTCGCCGGCGTTTAGCCGCCGGCGAGTCCCGACGCGGTGGTGCGCTGCGGAAATGGCCTACAGAGCGCCGTTTGGCGCGCGGAGCACGACTACGGGATGCGGACGCTCGTCCGCATCCAACCAGGGTGGTGGCGCGGCCGGGGAGTGGCCGGAGAGTGGTCGGCGACGAGCTTTAGCGGCGGCCGGAGTTCGGCGTCAGTGAGGACGGCGCTGCGGTGCACGGGGGAAGGAGCAGGTGTGTGCGTTCGGCTCCTGAGAGCACGGTTAGCAGGCGGGTGCTACTAGGGCGAGCGGAGGAGCTCGGGAGCACGGGGCTCACTGGCCATGGCGATGGGCGGAGCTCGGTTTCGTGGGGCGGCGGCTAACGGACGAGAACGGAGGGGGTGAGCAAGGGGGAAGGCGCAGGAGCTCACAGCGAGTTCGAGGGGGCAGTCAGCAGGCTCGGGGACGTCCTGTGTGCGGCAAATCGACGACGGCGATCATCGGACAGAGACGAGGAAGATGGCGACGATGGCGGCTCCATAGGGCCTCTGCGTTGGCTTTCCTCAATGGAGAGGCGTGGTGCAAGGTGGCGGAGGTGCTGGACTGATCGGGGAGGCAAGGCATCGGCGGTGGGCACGGCGAACGGCGTCGGTGGCGACGGGGCTCCGCTCGGTGGAGGAGAGAGGGAGCCAGAGAAAGGGGGGAGAAGGCACGGGGAGAGTGCGAGGCCTGGGAGGGTGCGTGGCGTCGCGGACGGGGTCCAGGGCGACGAGAGGAAGCAGGAGGTGGCCAGGGGGAAGCAGGAGGTGGCCGAGGCCTCTCGGGCGCGCGCCACGCCTCGCCTCTGTTCGTCCTCCTGGCAGAGGAGGAAGATGACAAGGGGGAGGAGGTGGGCTGGGCCGGCTGGGCCGGTTGGTGGCGCCAGGTAGGCTGCGGGTAAGTGGCCCAGGTAGGTTTTCTGCTCTGTTTTATTTTTTTTCTCCTGTTTTGTTTTATTTAATTTATTTTGCCACTGTTTTGAATTTAAAATAATTCAAACAATGCCAAAACTCCTCTGAATATTTTATATTGCTAGATGGACTTTTGCAAAAGCTTATAAAATATTTCAGGGGTATTTGAAATTATATTCTAATTATATGAATATAATTCAAATTCAAATAGCTAATGAATTAAATCCAAAGTCCCAAAAATAAATCCTTAAAAATGTTCAATATTTTGGTTGGGACCAGAACCCTTACCAAAAATTATCAAACATTTAAGAAGAGCATTTTGGAGCAATGAATGAGATTTCTAGGGTTTTTGCCCCTCTTTTATTTAAGTTTTTGAGGCTTCCAAAATTCCTCAGTTCAAGTTTCGAAAATATAGACATGATGCACACATGAAGCTAGCCTAGAGCACTACCAGCAGCTAGGGATGTGACATTGACAATGATTATTATCAGGATGACGCTGAAGGCAGCCAGGCTAATGACGCAGAGGTAATTACTCTTCCCTCCGGTTCAGACACTCCGTCAACACAGAAAATCCGTCAAACAATCCAGAAAATAAAATTTTCTCACCCCCTTGCTCACTTGGACCCAAAATTTCTTTTGAAGAAGCAGCAACACGAAGCTCGCCGCACAACCCGGCACAGCGGCCAAGTGGTCACTTCGACCAGTTTACCGAACACTCCAGTTCGGAAACATCGACCTGAGGTCTCACCCACTTCTGATACTTCTTATCCTAAGGCAGGTTATTTCCGACAACCACTTAATCCGTCCGATTCAAATTATCAGGGAATGCCTCATTCATCATCTGGCGAGTCGATGGCCACACAACTCCCTCCTCTTAAGATAGTTGTTGGGTAAGTATTTTAACTGAATCTTTTGACGCTTTATACTTGCATGCTATACTAACCCTTGCATCTTTTCCCTTTGAGAGCCAAGGCTAGACCCTACAAGAAGGCTAGGGAGAATAAACCGTCTGACGACCATGTGGTTGTTGAACCGGAGAAAATTCCAGAACCAGAAGGTCCAAATGCTGACACCATGTTTGATGAACCGCCCCCTCAAGATCATGATTTTGATGAACAAGTGGAAGTTGAAACAGCAGACCATGCTGATAAACCGACGAGCCCGGTCCGTACTGATGATGGACCGTCTAGTCCGGTTAAGGCTGCTGATATCCCATCAACTCCAGTGAAGGCTACCGGTGACAAGGAAGATGATGTTACCATCACTGGCGTTGGCCACACCTCCCCTAGCAACCCTGTTGCATTATCAAAGCACAACGCCAAGGAGGAATTTTCTACTATGGAAAGAGGCAAATGGAGCACCGATTTATCAAGCTATGCCCACCTCAACGCCCAGGAACTCCATTCTGGTTTTTTAAATCGTCTGTACACAAATCGTGACTACGAAGCCGGTTTGGTGAATCTGATGAAGGAGCGTTATGAGGTAATTACATAACCTTTTCTCTCTTAAGTCCAATTGTAAATACCAACTCTAGTAGCCCCCAAGGGCCGATTTATGATGGCAATCAAAAACCAGGACTTTGCAATATCTCAACTCTGCACACTTATTTAGAACAACTTTGCGCCTGTGTAGTCCCCAAGGGCATGTTTATCTTTCCAAGGTGAACCGGGACATTAAGCACTGTTACTTTGAGTAGACATACATTAGCCCCCAAGTGCCAAGAATAATGCTTGTATTACACTTGGGACTTGAATTTTTTTTCTTCTGATAATGAAGCAAATAGGCATTACCCCCCAAGTGCAAAGTGCATAACTTGTTATGTGCTTGGTACTTCAAATATATAGAGCCCACTGATGATATGTCTTTCCTTTATAGGTTGAGCTGAGCAAAAAGGACACCCAAACTGCTGATCTTCAAGAAAACATTAAATCTCAGCAAGCGGAGGCTTCTAAAGCCAAGGAGGAACTGACCAATATCTTAGCAGCCATGGAGAAGCTGAAGGAGTCCTTTAATAAGGAACGAGCGGATTGGGACACAGAGAAAGCCGCTTTAGCAAAGAGAGCCGAGGATGCAGAAGCAGCCCTTAAACCGATGGTCAAAGAACTGACTAGTTTAAAGCGACAAATAAACGCTATGACCTCTGCTGCATTTGGTAAGTATCCTCATCTGATGTTTTTTAATTCATTTTATCTCATCAATTACCGGTTTACTGATGCTTGCAATGTCACAGGGACCCGCATTACCCATCTAGGCTCTGACATGCGGATGAAGTTGAAGGCTGCCTATACGTTGATAGAGCAATTAATTCCGGAGCCCAACGAGCTATTTGCACCGCTGCTCATAACAAGCCTCCTCCAACGTTAGTAAAAGAAACTATTGAGAAACTGTCAATGTTGCCTGCCCGGTTGGATGAACTTAAAAGATCAGCTGCAAGGTCAGGCGGTATGACTGCGGTAATCCGGACCAAGGCATGGATTCCAGATCTTGAACCGTCGGATATTGGCAAAGGCTATCCTGGCGTGAAGGAAGATGGTTCAGAATTTAACAATGATGATCTCCGAAGGCTGACAAGGGAAATGCGACCTTTAGCAAGCAAATTGGCGGAAGAAACGGATCTCTCTCATTATCAGCCGTTTTATGATGCTGATCAGAAAAGATATCCTGCGCCAACACATGATGGAGAAGATCTTGTTCCACCAATTCGTAAGCACACTTATGCCCCTGACATTGATCCTTCCAACCTTATAAGTGAAGAAGCCGTGTTCCAGGCCTTAACTAGAATCGATTGGGCAACCATTGATTTCCAGCCACTGGTTAGGGAGGAGGAAGATGCACCGACACAAGATGATCCCCAATCTTCAAGTCGTCCTGGTGATGAATCCTAAACCGGAGGCCGATTTAGCCTGTCACAGCCTACCACTCTTGCTGGAACAATTATTCTGTATGGGCATGAAAGCGCCTTGTAATAGGCTAGTTCAAAACACTTATCTGTTATGCCATCGAGCATACTTATTTTGCTTGATACTAATAACTCACCATGCTTTTGGGATCTATTATATGCATAATCCGCATTGGTTGTATTTTAACTTGTTCCTGCATACAAGAGATTGAAAGTGTCCTGGCGGTTTACCGCTGGACGGGTCATGCATGATGCCCAAATATATAGCCTAGGTGTAGAGCCAAGGCTGTATTTAAAAACAACCAGATATAAAAAAGATGATACCTTTTACATTGAATCACCTCGTTGGTTGACCAATCTGTTGTTATAATAAGGGTGATAACACCAATCTGGAGTATTGATGACTCCTTCCATGTTTGCCGGTTTACGATAAAACCATACCGGGTTATGATAAACACTAGTATCCTTATAATACTGGTGACTTGTAGTCAAAACCAGACCGGATCAATAACTGCCGGATTATAACTGATCATGTACTAACAACTTAGCGCTGAAAGCAACGCCGGGTTTTAATAAACGTCGGTTTATCCGAAAATATTTATGAATCTTATCAAAGGAAAGAAAACTTTGCAAAAAACACAAGAAGAATATGCAAGGCTTTTCATGGGCTACTAGGCCCTAAATCGAGGCTTTTCATGGGCTGACAGGCCACTGAGTTAAACCATTTTTCAAAGCCTTTTAAGATAGACCTCAATCTTTAACCAATCATCGTTTTAACTTTGACAAGTTCAGGGTCTATGAGATTGACTTGTCCAACATTCGACGGGTCATACCAGGTTTACCTGGATGGAGTGGCTTACTTAAAGAGGCAGGATAACTCAGGGTTTTAGGTGAATACACCTGGCTTCCAAGCCTGGCTTGATGGCCTATTGCAAGGGTGCAAACTCTTTGTTCTTTGAGAAGCAAAGAGCCCCCAAGCAACATTTGAGCTGTGCTCGGTGGGTGCCTATGTTTGAGTTGTGCTGGTGCAACACTCTCTTTGTCCCCACATAATTTCCTTTTGGCCTTAAGCCTATCAAGAGGTGTAGCTATGGTGCGAATACAACCAAGCCCCCTAGTGATTTCTCTTTGGCCTTAAGCCGATCAAGAGGCGTAGCTATGGTTCGAATACGACCAAGCCCCCTAGTGATTTCCTTTTATAGGTGTGCCTTTATAAGCTGGATCAGTAGAACTCCGCTTTATAAACAGAAGCCCCCATGTAAACACGCATAATGTAAAAACAATAGAGACCCTGCTTTAGCTGAGGCTCCGGTTTATTATATTGATCATAATATATACATTGTCATAATTATGTACATAAGAAGAGCTTGTGGCTCAAGTATAGTAAGGCCGAAGATTAGCTATATTCCACAGCCGCTGGGTCTCCTCCTCCGATTTACGTGAGTCTTTGTGCTCTCGAACATCCATAAGGTAGTACGATCCATTGTGCAAATTTTTGCTAACCACAAAAGGCCCTTCCCAAGGTGGGGATAACTTGTGCATATCAGTCTGATCATGGATGAGCCGGAGCACCAGATCGCCTTCTTGAAAAGTTCTGGTTTTAACCCGGCGGCTGTGATAACGTCACAGATCTTGTTGATAAATCGCCAAACGTGCCGCTGCAAGATCACGCTCCTCATCTAACAGGTCCAGTGAGTCCTGACGTGCTTTCTCATTATCAGCTTCAACATCAGCCGCCACACGGGGCGAGTCATGACAGATGTCACTAGGGAGAACCGCCTCTACTCTGTAAACCATGAAGAAAGGCGTATAACCCGTAGATTTGTTCGGTGTGGTGTTGATACTCCATAACAGGGAAGGTAACTCCTCCACCCAACAACCCGGCGTCCGCTTTAAAGGAACTATAAGCCGGGGTTTGATACCTCTCAAAATCCCTTGATTGGCCCTCTCTGCTTGACCATTAGACTGGCGGTGAGCCACTGATGATACGTCAAGCCGGATGTGCTCACGTTGAGAAAATTCTTCCATAGCACCCTTGGACAGATTAGTACCATTATCAGTTATAATGATGTGTGGAAAACCAAACCGAAAGATCACCTTTTTGATGAATTGAACCGCCGTGGCCGCATCACACTTGCTGACTTGCTTTGCCTCTATCCACTTGGTGAACTTATCAACCGCCACCAATAAGTGGGTCTTCTTGTCCTTGGACCTCTTAAAGGGTCCAACCATATCTAGCCCCCAAGTTGCAAACGGCCAAGTGATTGGAATCATCCTTAATTCTTGGGCTGGAACATAAGCGCGGCGTGCAAACTTCTGACAACCGTCACACCTCTTTACCAAATCCTCAGCATCAACATGAGCTGTCAGACGACGAAAAGCCTTAGCCACCAAGGATTTTGAACCGGCATGGTGACCACAATCTCCTTCGTGGATCTCACGCAAAATCTCACAACCTTCTTGAGGAGACACACAACGCTGAAACGCCCTTGTTACGCTGCAATGATGCAGCTCCCCATTGACAATGGTCATGGACTTGGATTGCCAGATTATCCGCCAGGCCAAAGTTTCATCGTCTGGTAACTCGCCCGGTTCATGTATGCCAGGTATGGGACCGTCCAATCCGGAATAACATGAAGAGCCACCACCAATTGAGCCTCTGGGTCAGGCACAGCCAAATCCTCCACCGTAGGTATCTTGACTGACGGATTATGCAACACATCTAGAAAGGTATTGGGTGGCACCGGTTTACGTTGAGAGCCTAAGCGACTTAAATCATCTACCGCTTCATTCTTTCACCGGTCTATATTGTCAACCTGATAACCCTTGAAATGACCAGCCACTATATCCACCTCTCGTCTATATGCCGCCATGAGTGGATCCTTGGAATCCCAAGTACCAGACACCTGTTGAGATACCAGGTCCGAGTCACCAAAGCACTTAAACCGGCTCAAATTCATCTCCTTAGCCATCCGAAGACCATGGAGCAAGGCCTCATATTCAGCTGCATTGTTAGTGCAAGGGAACATTAAACGGAGAACATAACAAAACTTATCACCTCGTGGGGAAGTTAATATGACTCCAGCTCCTGAGCCCTCCAGTTGTCTGGACCCATCAAAATGAATAGTCCAATAAGTGTTGTCTGGCTTTTCCTCCGGTGCCTGCAACACTGTCCAATCATTGATGAACTCCACAAGTGCTTGGGATTTGATTGCTGTGCGAGGCATATATTTTAACCCGTGAGGTCCAAGCTCAATAGCCCATTTAGCAATCCGGCCAGTTGCTTCTCTGTTTTGGATAATATCTCCCAATGGGGCTGAACTGACCACTGTGATAGGATGACCCTGAAAAATAATGCTTGATCTTCCGGCTTGCCATGAAAACCCCATACACCAGCTTCTGCCAATGTGGGTATCTCTGTTTGGATTCAATAAGCACCTCGCTGATATAATAAATCGCCCGTTGAACCGGATACTTCTTTCCGACCTCCTTGCGCTCCACAACAATAGCCACACTAACAGCCCGGGCATTAGCAGCCAGATATAGCAATAAGGGCTCTTTACCAACCGGAGCCGCAAGGATAGGTGGCTTGGCTAACTGTCTCTTCAAGTCCTCAAACGCTTTATCAGTAGCATCACTCCACATGAAGTCATCCGTCTTCTTTAGCATCTGATACAAGGGGATAGCCTTCTCCCCAAGGCGACTGATAAACCGGCTTAAGGTTGCAATCTGGCCCGCCAAACGCTGAACATCGTTGATACACGCCGGTTTAGCCAGGGATGTGATAGATGTGATCTTCTCTGGATTAGCTTCAATGCCCCTGTTAGATACCAGAAAACCCAAGAGCTTGCCTGTTGGTACACCAAAGACACATTTGGCCGGATTAAGCATCATCTTATAAACCCGGAGGTTATCAAAAGTTTCCTTCAAGTCATCTATCAATGTTTCCTCCTTTCTGGACTTCACCACAATATCATCCACATAAGCATGAACATTGCGCCCAATCTGTTTATGAAGACAATTCTGGACACAACGCTGATAAGTCGCCTGGGCACTCTTGAGCCCAAAAGGCATAGATACATAGCAGCAGGTTCCAAAGGGAGTTATGAAAGTTGTCTTCTCCTGGTCCTTAACTGCCATTTTGATCTGATGATAACCAGAATAAGGATCGAGAAAACACAAACGGTCACAACCTGCCGTGGCATCAATAATTTGATCGATATGAGGGAGGGCAAAGGGATTAGCTGGACAGGCCTTGTTCAAGTCTGTGTAGTCCACACACATGCGCCAAGTGCCGTTTTTCTTAAGTACCAGCACCGGATTGGCTAGCCACTCAGGGTGAAAGACCTCCACAATAAACCCTGCTGCCAAAAGCCAGGCTACCTCCTCACCAATAGCCTTACGCCTCTCCTCGTTGAAGCGGTAGAGAAACTACCTGACCAGTTTAAACTTAGGATCTATGTTAAGAGTGTGCTCAGCGAGTTCCCTCGGTACACCTGGCATGTCAGAAGGTTTCCATGCAAAGATGTCCCGGTTCTCACAGTTGAACTCGATGAGAGCTCTTTCCTATTTCGGGTCCAGGTTAGTGCTGATGCTGAACTGCTTGGATGAACGTGCATCTCGCGAGGCGGAAACTACTTCAGGCATTGGGGAACGCGCGTCTCGCGAGGCGGAAACTACTTTAGGCACATCAAGCTAAGTTATTCCTATTCGCATACATAAAATGTGACACTGCAACACGACACAAGAATGATAAACATAGCACAGCTACATGGAAATCATAACTGTTGCACGCCCCAGCGGGTCCCCATACTTGTCTCTCTCTTAATGCAGGAAGGAAAGGAAGAACGAAACAAAAGTGGAACGTGCTCCCATGGCAAGTCGTGAGGATGGGCCCGAGGCGCTCTCCTGAGCTCAGCCAAACCCCTCCTCGCGCTTCACTGATGCGCGGCGACGAGACGACCCACTGCCACCTTCGAAGCGGGCGCGGCGGCTGGTCGTAGCCGCCGCTGCTGGAGCTGTCGCCAGAAGAAGAGTCGCCATAGCTGGACGAGTCATGGCCCGCGCTGAGGGAGAGCTCGCCTTCACTCTCGTCGCGGCCGTCGCCGAGGCCGAGCACCTCACCACCGTCGTTGTCCTCGGGGCAACACCCGACGCGGCGGCCATCTTCCCTGAACACCCTCACATACAGGGTCGCGTTGCCATCGTACTTGAAATGGAGGGAGCACCTCCAGCCCAGGCCGCGCGTGTGGGCAAACGTCTGCCAGCCGTGGTTGGCAGCTCGCCGACAAAGAAGCGCGGGAGCTGAAGCCAAGTGCCGGCCGGGTTCTCTAACCACACGAAGAACTCCGGCAACACTTTCGCAGAGTGGAAGTGCGTCCTGGGCAGCCGCGCGACCATGGCGTGCCTCCCTTCATCGACGGGGCCCCCACGACTCGGGCGACCACCACCACGCGAAGAAGCGCCACTGCCACCGTGAGGAGCCGTGACGGAGGTCATGGTGTGCTTGCAGGGACGGCCGCACCCCCTCTTGGGCGGCGGTGAGCCAGGCTCCTCCTGGCGAGCCTTCCCCTTCTCCGCATCCAAGAGCCTCTTCGCAGGCGCCATGGGTGTCGCTACTGGCAGTGAAGCGAGGAAGAAGGAGCGGGAGAAGCAAAGAAAGAGATGGGCGACAGGGGCTCCGCCCCCTATCCATTTATAGCCAAGGGGAGGCCAACCGCTGACCTCCACGATATAAGGTAATAATGATCTTTTTTGCATGCAGCAGGGACTCGTCAAGTCAGGCAGTTTCGGAGGCGCCATGGGGAAGCGAAGACGCCCACGTCCAATCAATCACCACGCGTCAAGCGGGGCCGCAGGCTGTTGGGGCCCGTGACGCTCCGCACTTGCCCTTTGGCTTCGCCTCGAAGCCAAGTCCGAGGGTGCCTTGGGCCCGAGGGCTATTGTCGGCATCCTAGGAACGGGGGTCCCCAGACTTGCCTTCCTGCGGCCCACAACGTGGCTCCATCAACGACCCTGTACGGTCCATCTTCACCAACAAACACTCAAGACCCTTGCGAGGAGCCAAGCCTCACGAGGCGGACAATGCAAGACCTCCTCAGGGGCGGCCTCACCAGGCTGGCTCGCGAGGGGCGGAGAGATCAAGGCAAGGGATACCTCGCGAGGTTTGTGTGATGCAAGCCATGACAACTGGAGCCAGGCGGGCGCTAGGCGATCGCCAGCACATGCAGTGTCCTTGTTTCCTCTTTGGTGCTAAAGGGGCAAGCACAGGCGAGGAGTCCTGAGGCATCAAGCAAAGGTTTCCATATTGGTGCAACAAGACCAAAACCAGTAGGATGCTACCTCTTGAGCACTGCGTTGGTTTTCCCCGGAGAGGAAGGGATGATGCAGCAAAGTAGCGTAAGTATTTCCCTTAGTTTTTGAGAACCAAGGTATCAATCCAGTAGGAGGCTACACGCGAGTCCCTCGTACCTACACAAAACAAATAAATCCTCGCAACCAACGCAAATAGGGGTTGTCAATCCCTATAAGGTCAATTACGAGAGTGAGATCTGATAGATATGATAAGATAATATTTTTGGTATTTTTATGATAAAGATGCAAAGTAAAATAAAGGCAAAGTAAATAGCAAAGGAAATAACTAAGTAGTAGGAGATTAATATGATGAAGATAGACCCGGGGGCCATAGGTTTCACTAGTGGCTTCTCTCGAGAGCATAAGTATTCTACGGTGGGTGAACAAATTACTGTTGAGCAATTGACAGAATTGAGCATAGTTATGAGAATATCTAGGTATGATCATGTGTATAGGCATCAGGTCCGAGACAAGTAGACCGACTCCTGCCTGCATCTACTACTATTACTCCAGTCATCGACCGGTATCCAGCATGCATCTAGAGTATTAAGTTAAAAACAGAGTAACGCCTTAAGCAAGATAACATGATGTAGAGGGATAGACTCATGCAATATGAAGAAAACCCCATCTTGTTATCCTCGATGGCAACAATACAATACGTGCCTTGCTGCCCCTACTGTCACTGGGAAAGGACACCGCAAGATTGAACCCAAAGCTAAGCACTTCTCCCATTGCAAGAAACATCAATCTAGTAGGCCAAACCAAACTGATAATTCGAAGAGACTTGCAAAGATAACCAATCATACATAAAATAATTCAGAGAAGATTTAAATATTGTTCATAGATAGACTTCATCATAAACCTACAATTCATCTGTCTCAACAAACACACCGCAAAAAGAAGATTACATCGAATAGTTCTCCACAAGAGAGGGGGAGAACATTGTATTGAGATCCAAAAAGAGAGAAGAAGCCATCTAGCTACTAACTATGGACCCGTAGGTCTGAGGTAAACTACTCACACTTCATCGAAGAGGCTATGGTATTGATGTAGACGCCCTCCGTGATTGATGCCCCCTCCGGCGGAGCTCCGGAACAGGCCCCAAGATGGGATCTCGTGGATACAGAAAGTTACGGCGATGGAATTAGGGTTTTGGCTCCGTATCTGATCGTTTGGGGGTACGTAGGTATATATAGGAGGAAGGAGTACGTCGGTGGAGCAACAGGGGGCCCACGAGGGTGGAGGGCGCGCCTGACACTACTAGGAAAAGGCCTACTAATGGCGCACCAGTTTTGCCTACTAATGGCGCACTACTGGTGCGCCATTAGTAGCACGCCACTATTATTTTTTACTAGTATGCCTAGAGGTGCACCATTACTATCTGACTTAGTAATGGCGCACCACATAGAAGTGCGCCATTAGTAATATTTTTTTTCAAAATTTTTTTCATTTTTTTTGAAAAAATTCAAAAAAAATTCATTTTTTTAGAAAAATTCAAAAAAAAACATTTTTTTTAATTCAAATTTATTTATTTTTTTCTTAATCTCAGGTCACTATGGCTTAATCTCGAGTCAATATGCTTAATCTCTACTCCAGCCCAAGCACGCTTAACTTCATAGTTCTAACCAACCCCAGCACCACCTCACTTCACAGGCACTTGTTGATATATCTATCATATCAATCCTATTAAACCTTGCTGATGTCTAGGAATTTGTTCATGTTCATGAGTATGATGAAATTTTGAAAAAATATTTTAAACTTCCCGATCATATTACGTATCATATTTTGAAAAATAATTCAAAATTCTTTTTCAAAACCAATATTTTTTCTGTTACTAGTGGCGCACCTAGCATATGGTGCGCCACTAGTAAGTTTGAATTTTTTTGCCTCCGGATCTTAGAAGCCCCGTATCTTTTTTTTTGTTAGGTTTTTGGGGATTTTGAAAATGTATAACGGGGTTCCCCCAGTTAAATTCGGATGTAACTTTTCGAGTAGATGATTTTTCATATAAAAACTTTTTCATCCGAGTTCGTACGCAAAAGTTATGCCCATTTTTACAAATTCTCGAGAGATTTTGCAAAAAAGTCGAAAATTTATGTTTGTAAATTTTGCTAACAACTAGACCACATATCACATGGGAATCTTATTTTCTTTTATTTTCTTGACATTTCTATCATTTTCTTTTATTTTTTTGAAACTGAAAAGGCGGTCCACGGGGGGGAGGGGGGGTGCGCTCGAGCGAATGTTTGGGCCAAGTTACTAATGGCGCACCGTGGGAGTGGTGCGCCATTATTAGTTCAACTAGTAATGGGGCACCACCCCCACGGTGCGCCATTAGTAGTTTTGAAAAAAAATTAATTTTTTTTTACTAATGGCGCACCGTGGGAGTGGTGCGCTATTACTAGTTGAACTACTAATGGCGCACCAGTCCCACAGTGCGCCATTAATAAACTACTAATGGCGCACCGTGGGACTGGTGTGCCATTACTAGTTCAACTAGTAATGGCGCACCACTCCCACAGTGCGCCATTAGTAGTTTTGAAAAAAAAATTTACTAATGGCGCACCATGGGAGTGGTGCGCCATTACTAGTTCAACTAGTAATGGCGCACCACTCCCACGATGCGCCATTAGTAGTTTTGAAAAAATTAAAAAAAATTGTTACTAATGGCGCACCGTGGATGTGGTGCGCCATTAGTATTTGGACACTAATGGCGCACCAACACATGGTGCACCATTAGTATATACTAATGGCACACCACATGTCTGGTGCGCCATTAGTGTCATTTCCATCTATAGCCCTTTTCCTAGTAGTGTGTGGGGGGGGAGTAGGCGCGCCCCCTACCTCGTGGCCTCCTCTTTTCTTTCTTGACGTAGGGTCCAAGTCTCCCAGGTCTTGTTCGTTGAGAAAATCACGTTCCCGAAGGTTTCATTCCGTTTGGACTCCGTTTGATTTTCCTTTTCTGTGATACTCTAAAACAAGGAAAAAACAGAAACTGGCACTGGGCTCTAGGTTAATAGGTTAGTCCCAAAATTCATATAAAATAGCATATAAGTGCATATAAAACATCCGAGGTTGATAATATAATAGCATGAAACAACCAAAAATTATAGATACGTTGGAGACGTATCAACATCCCCAAGCTTATTTCCTGCTCGTCCTCGAGTAGGTAAATGATAAAAATAGAATTTTTGATGTGGAATGCTAACTAACATATTTATCCATGTAAATCTCTTTATTGTGGCAAGAATATTCAGATCCATAAGATTCAAGACAAAAGTTTAATATTGACATAAAAATAATAATACTTCAAGCATACTAATAAAGCAATCATGTCTTCTCAAAATAACATGGCCAAAGAATGTTCATCCCTACAAAATCATATAGTTTGGTCATGCTCCATTTTCGTCACATAAGAATGCTCTCATCATGCACAACCCCGATGACAAGCCAAGCAATTGTTTCATACTTTAGTAATCTCAAACTTTTTCAACCTTCACGCAATACATGAGCGTGAGCCATGGCTATGGCACTATGGGTGGAATAGAATATAATGATGGGGGTTATGTGGAGAAGACAAAAAAGGAGAAAGTCTCACATCAACGCGGCTAATCAACGGGCTATGGAGATGCCCATCGATTGATGTTAATGTAAGGAGTAGGGATTGCCATGCAACAGATGCACTAGAGCTATAAATGTATGGAAGCTCAACAAAAGAAACTAAGTGGGTGTACATCCAACTTGCTTGCTCATGAAGACCTAGGGCATTTGAGGAAGCCCATTGTTGGAATATACAAGCCAAGTTCTATAATGAAAATTTCCTACTAGTATATGAAAGTGACAAAACAAGAGACTCTCTATCATGAAGATCATGGTGCTACTTTGAAGCACAAGTGTGGAAAAAAGGATAGTAGCATTGTCCCTTTTTTGGCCTTTCTTTTTTTATTTGGCCTTTCTCTTTCTTTGCCTTTTTTTGGGACAATGCTCTATTAATGATGATCATCACACTTCTATTTATTTACAACTCAAAGATTACAACTCGATACTAGAACAAAGTATGACTCTATATGAATGCCTCTGACGGTATACCGGGATAGCAATGAATCAAGAGTGAGATGTATGAAAAATCATGAACGGTGGCTTTGCCACAAATACGATGTCAACTACTACCTCCGTCCCATAATGTAAGACATTTTTTGACACTACACCAGTGTCAAAAAAGTCATATATTATGGGACAGAGGGAGTACATGATTATGCAAAGCAATATGACAATGATGAATGTGTCATGATAAACGGAACGGTGGAAAGTTGCATGGCAATATATCTCGGAATGGCTATGGAAATGCCATAATAGGTAGGTATGGTGGCTGTTTTGAGGAAGATATAAGGAGGTTTATGTGTGATAGAGCGTATCATATCACGGGGTTTGGATGCACCGGCGAAGTTTGCACCAACTCTCAAGGTGAGAAAGGGCAATGCACAGTACCGAAGAGGCTAGCAACGATGGAAGGGTGAGAGTGCGTATAATCCATGGACTCAACATTAGTCATAAAGAATTCACATACTTATTGCAAAAATCTACAAGTCATCGAAAACCAAGCATTACGCGCATGCTCCTAGGGGGATAGATCGGTAGGAAAAGACCATCGCTTGTCCCCGACCGCCACTCCTAAAGAAGACAATCAAATAACACCTCATGTTTCAAATTTGTTACACAACGTTTACCATACGTGCATGCTACGGGACTTGCAAACTTCAACACAAGTATTTCTCAAATTCACAACTACTCAACTAGCACAACCTTAATATCACTATCTCCATATCTCAAAACAATCATCAAGTATCAAACTTCTCTTAGTATTCAATGCACTTATATGAAAGTTTTTTTATTATATCAAAAGCAAATTACCATGATGTTATAAAGGACTCTCAAAATAATATAAGTGAATCATGAGAGATCAATTATTTCTATAAAATAAAACCACCACCGTGCTCTAAAAGGATATAAGTGAAGCACTAGAGCAACAACAAGCTACTCTGAAAGATATAAGTGAAGATCAATGAGTAGTCGAATAATTATGCAACTATATGAAGACTCTCTAACATTTAAGAATTTCAGATCTTAGTATTTTATTCAAACAACAATCAAAACAAAACAAAATAAAATGATGCTCCAAGCAAAACACATATCATGTGGTGAATAAAAATATAGCTCCAAGTAAAGTTACCGATAGACGAAGACGAAAGAGGGGATGCCTTCCGGGGAATCCCCAAGATTAGGCTTTTGGGTGTCCTTGAATTTTACCTTGGGGTGCCATGGGCATCCCCAAGCTTAGGCTCTTTCCACTCCTTGTTCCATAATCCATCAAAACTTAACCCAAAACATGAAAACTTCACAACACAAAACTCAAAATAGAAAATCTCGTGAGCTCCGTTAGCGAAAGAAAACAAAACACCACTTCAAACTAATGTAAGGAACTCATTATTTATTTATATTGGTATTAAACCTACTGTATTCCAACTTATCAATGGTTTATAAACTATTTTACTAGCCATAGATTCATCAAAATAAGCAAACAACACACGAAAAACAGAATCTGTCAAAAACAGAACAGTCTGTAGTAATCTGTAGCTAGCGCAAGATATGGAACCTCAAAAATTCTAAAATAAATTGCTGGACGTGAGGAATTTATCTATTAAACATATGCCGAAAGAATTACCTAAATAGCACTTTCCAAATAAAAATGGCAGTAGTTCTCGTGAGCACTAAAGTTTCTGTTTTTTACAGCAAGTTTAACAAGACTTTCCCCAAGTCTTCCCAACGGTTCTACTTGGCACAAACACTAATTTAACACAAAAAACACAACCAAAACAGAGTCTAGATAAATTATTTATTACTAAACAGGATCAAAAAGCAAGGAATAAAAATAAAATTGGGTTGCCTCCCAACAAGCGCTATCGTTTAACGCCCCTAGCTAGGCATAACATGCAAGAATAGATCTAGGTATTGCCATCTTTGGTAGGAAATCCATAAGTGGCTCTCATAATAGATTCATAAGGTAATTTAATTTTCTTTCTAGGAAAGTGTTCCATGCCTTTCCTTAATGGAAACTAGAATCTAATATTTCCTTCCTTCATATTAATAATCGCACCAATCGTTCTAAGGAAAGGTCTACCAAGAATAATAGGACATGAAGGATTGCAATCTATGTCAAGAACAATAAAATCTATGGGCACATAATTCCTATTTGCAACAATAAGGACATCATTAATTCTTCCCATAGGTTTCTTAATAGTGGAATCCGCAAGGTGCAAGTTTAAAGAGCAATCATCAAAATCATGGAAACCTAACAAATCACACAAAGTCTTTGGAATCGTGGAAACACTAGCACCCAAATCACATAAAGCATAGAATTTTCATGATCTTTAATTTTAATTTTAATAGTTAGTTACCACTCATCATAAAGTTATCTAGGGATAGAAACTTCCAATTCAAGTTTTTTTCATAAGATTGCATCAAGGCATCAACGATATGTTTAGTAAACGCTTTATTTTGACTATAAGCGTGAGGAGAATTTAGCACGGATTGCAACAAGCAAATACAATCAATCAAAGAGCAATTTTCATAGTTAAATTCCTTGAAATCCATAATAGTGGGTTTAGCAACATCTAGGGTTTTAATTTCTTCAATCCCACTTTTATCAAATTTAGCATCAAGATCAACAAATTCCGAATTCTTAGAACGCCTTCTAGGTAAAGGTGGATCATATTCAGTCCCATCATTATCAAGATTCATATTTCAAAACAAAGATTTAATAGGGGACACATCAATAACTTTTAGATCTTCATCTTTATTTTCATAGGAACTAGAAGAACACGCTCTTATAAAGGCATCTTTCTTAGCACGCATCCTAGCTGTTCTTTCTTTGCACTCATCAATGGAGATTCTCAAGGATTTGAGAGACTCATTGATATCATGCTTAGGTGGAATAGATCTAAGTTTCAAAGAACCAACATCAAGAGCAAGTCTATCAACGTTCCTAGCCAAATCATCAATCTTACGCAATTTTTCTTCAATCATAGCATTAAAATTCTTTTGCGAAGTAATAAATTCTTTAATATTAGATTCAAAATCATAGGGCATCTTATTATAATTTCCATAATAATTGTTGTAGGAATTACCATAATTATTAGAGGGATTACTAGGATAAGGCCTAGGATTAAAATTTCCTCTATACGCGTTGTTACCATAATTGTTCCTACCAACAAAATTCACATCCATAGATTCATTATTATTCTCAATCAAAGTAGACAAGGGCATATCATTAGGATCAGAAGAAACACTCTTATTAGCAAATAATTTAATAAGTTCATCCATCTTTCCACTCAAAACATTAATTTCTTCTATCACATGCACCTTTTTATTAGTAGATCTTTCAGTATGCCATTGAGAATAATTAACCATAATATTATCTAGGAGTTTAGTAGCTTCTCCTAAAGTGATTTCCATAAAAGTTCCTCTCACGGCCGAATCTAAAAGATTTCTAGAAGCAAAATTCAATTCGGCATAAAAATTCTGAACAATCATCCACAAATTTAAACCATGAGTAGGGAAATTACGTATCATTAGTTTCATTCTCTCGCAAGCTTGTGCAACATGTTCATGATCAAGTTGCTTAAAATTCATAATATCGTTTCTAAGGGAGATGATCTTAGCGGGAGGAAAATACTCAGAGATAAAAGCATATTTGCACTTATTCCATGAATCAATACTATTTTTAGGCAAAGACGAAAACCAAGCTTTAGCACGATCTCTAAGCGAAAAAGGAAATAGCTTCAGTTTAACAATATCATTATCTACATCTTTCTTCTTTTGCATGTCACACAAATCAACGAAGCTATTTAGATGGGTAGCGGCATCTTCACTAGGAAGGCCGGAAAATGGATCTTTCATGACAAGATTTAGCAAAGCAGTATTAATTTCACAAGATTTAACATCGGTAAGAGGAGCAATCAGAGTGCTAATAAAATCATTGTTGTTGGTATTGGTGAAGTCACACAATTTAGTATTATCTTGAGCCATCGTGACAAGCAAGCAAACTAACACACAAGCAAACAAAAATCAAGGGGGCAAAAAGAGGCAAATAGAGAAAGAGAGGGAGGATAGAGAGAGAGGGCGAATAAAACGGCAAGGGTGAAGTGGGGGGGAGAGGAAAACGAGAGGCAAATGGCAAATAATGTAATGCGGGAGATAAGGGTATGTGATGGGTACTTGGTATGTTGACTTTTGCGTAGACCTCCCCGGCAACCGCGCCATAAATCCTTCTTGCTACCTCTTGAGTATTGTGTTGGTTTTCCCCGAAGAGGAAGGGATGATGCATCAAAGTAGCATAAGTATTTCCCTCAGTTTTTGAGAACCAAGGTATCAATCCAGTAGGAGGCTACGCGCGAGTCCCTCGTACCTGCACAAAACAAATAAATCCTCGCAACCAACGCAAATAGGGGTTGTCAATCCCTATAAGGCCACTTACGAGAGTGAGATCTGATAGATATGATAAGATAATATTTTTGGTATTTTTATGATAAAGATGCAAAGTAAAATAAAGGCGAAGTAAATAGCAAAGGAAATAACTAAGTAGTAGGAGATTAATATGATGAAGATAGACCCGGGAGCCATAGGTTTCACTAGTGGCTTCTCGCGAGAGCATAAGTATTCTACGGTGGGTGAACAAATTACTGTTGAGCAATTGACAGAATTGAGCATAGTTATGAGAATATCTAGGTATGATCATGTATATAGGCATCACGTCCGAGACAGGTAGACCGACTCCTGCCTGCATCTACTACTATTACTCCACTCATCGACCGCTATCCAGCATGCATCTAGAGTATTAAGTTAAAAACAGAGTAACACCTTAAGCAAGATAACATGATGTAGAGGGATAGACTCATGCAATATGAAGAAAACCCCATCTTGTTATCCTCGATGGCAACAATACAATACGTGCCTTGCTGCCCCTACTGTCACTGGGAAAGGACACCGCAAGATTGAACTTAAAGCTAAGCACTTCTCCCATTGCAAGAAAGATCAATCTAGTAGGTCAAACCAAACTGATAATTCGAAGAGACATGCAAAGATAACCAATCATACATAAAAGAATTCAGAGAAGATTTAAATATTGTTCGTAGATAGACTTGATCATAAACCCACAATTCATCGGTCTCAACAAACACACTGCAAAAAGAAGATACTTGCAAAGATAACCAATCATACATAAAAGAATTCAGAGAAGATTCAAATATTGTTCATAGATAGACTTGATCATAAACCCACAATTCTTCATTCTCAACAAACACACCGCAAAAAGAAGATTACATCGAATAGTTCTCCACAAGAGAGGGGGAGAACATTGTATTGAGATCCAAAAAGAGAGAAGAAGCCATCTAGCTACTAACTATGGACCCGTAGGTCTGAGGTAAACTAGTCACACTTCATCGAAGAGGCTATGGTGTTGATGCAGAAGCCCTCCGTGATTGATGCCCCCTCCGGCGGAGCTCCGGAACAGGCCCCAAGATGGGATCTCGTAGATACAGAAAGTTATGGCAGTGGAATTAGGGTTTTGGCTCCGTATCTGATCATTTGGGGGTATGTAGGTATATATAGGAGGAAGGAGTACGTCGGTGGAGCAACAGGGGGCCCACGAGGGTGGAGGGCGCGCCTGGGGGGGGGGTAGGCGCGCCCCCTACCTCGTGGCCTCCTCTTTTCTTTCTTGACGTAGGGTCCAAGTCTCTCGGGTCTTGTTCGTTGAGAAAATCACGTTCCTGAAGGTTTCATTCCGTTTGGACTCCGCTTGATATTCCTTTTCTTCAAAACCCTAAAACAGGCAAAAAAACAGAAATTCTGGGCTGGGCCTCCGGTTAATAGGTTAGTCCCAAAAATAATATAAAGGTGGATAAGAAAGCCCAATAATGTCCAAAACAGTAGATAATATAGCATGGAGGAATCAAAAATTATAGATACGTTGGAGAGTATCACAGGACAGCAGGACGGAGGTCACCGTGGAGCCCAAGACGGCGTCACCGCCAGAGCCTTTGGCAGGCGCAGACTACTTTTGTCAGGATAGCTTGTACTAGCTGTCCCCCTTCAAATTGGTCGTTGTGGGATCCCTTCCCGCCTAATATTTGGGAAGAGGACCCGGGCCTCTATAAATAGGGCTAGCCACCACCTTAGAAGGGGAGAGGATCCTGGACCGCATCAACTCACCAAGCACAAGAACACCTCTCCTCAGGAGGTTGTTCTTCCCTTGTAACTATTCATCCTCAGCCCGAGAGGTAATCCACCACACCACACTAGATTAGGGTATTACACCACATCGATGGCCCGAACCAGTATAAACTCTTGTGTCTCTTGTTCTTTGGGTTCGTCGAGCTAGGCCGTGAGATCAGGTTGTGTGTGAGCTAGAGAGGGGGAGAGATCTTTGTGCGCACCCAGTGTTCGAATCTCAAGGGTTTAGCTGCAACCCGAAATCCGACAAAGTGGGTAGAAGCTATTCCAACTAGTAGTGCTGATCATAACACATGTATTAAGATGCTTAAAGAAGTTATTTTTCCGAGGTTTGGAGTCCCTAGATACTTAATGACTGATGGTGGTTCACATTTTATTCATGGTGCTTTTCGTAAAATGCTTGCTAAGTATGACGTTAATCATAGAATTGCATCTCCATATCATCCACAGTCTAGTGGTCAAGTAGAACTGAGTAATGGAGGGCTTAAATTAATTTTGCAAAAGACTGTAAATAGATCCGGAAAGAATTGGTCCAAGAAACTTGATGATGCATTATGGGCTTATAGAACTGCATATAAAAATCCTATGGGTATGTCTCCGTATAAGATGGTTTGTGGAAAAGCATGTCACTTACCTCTCGAACTCGAACATAAGGAATATTGGGCCATTAAAGATCTCAATTATGATTTCAAACTTGCCGGTGAGAAGAGGCTTTTTTACATTAATTGACTTGCTGAATGGAGAACCCAGGCTTATGAGAATGCCAAACTGTTTAAAGAAAAAGTTAAAAGATGGCATGACAAAAGGATACAAAAACATGAGTTTAATCTAGGTGATTATGTATTTCTATACAACTCTCGTTTAAGATTTTTTGCAGGCAAACTTCTCTCTAAATGGGAAGGTCCTTACGTCATTGAGGAGGTCTATCGTTCCGGTGCTATAAAAATCAACAACTTCGAAGGCACAAATACGAGGGTGGTGAATGGTCAATGAATCAAACATTATATCTCAAGTAATCCCATAAATGTTGAAACTAATGTTATTGAAATCGTAACCCCAGAGGAATACATAAGGGACACTTTCCAGAACGTTTTAGACTCCCAAAAGGAATAGGTATGAGGTAGGGTAAGTAAACCAACTCCAAAACAATTCTAATAGCAATTTTTCTCGTTTTGGAATATTTAAGAAAATAGGAAAATAAGAAGCAGTCCGGGAAGGACATGAGGCTTCCGCGAAGGTGGACGGCGCGCCCCCTGCCTTGTTGGCACCTCGTGTGCCTCCCAGACTCCGTTTTCTTGCACGATACTTCTTTTGGTCGGTAAAAGTTCATTATATAATCTCCCGAAGGTTTTGACCACCGTATCATGCAAATATCTTCTGTCTTTGTTTTGAGCTATTTTTCTGATAGATCTAGATCGCCATGGCATCTTCAAGTGCCCCCAAGGACAAGTTCTTCGAGAAGGTCATCAACCCCTACCTCGCGGAGGTGCTGCAACACCCTCAAACCATTGAGATGCGTGAGGGGTTGCTGCACATCCGCGATGTTGAGCGACCAAGGAGGACCGGAAGCGTGGAGACAAGACTCGAAGCAATGGAGCAACAAGTTTTCAAGTGCCAGGAGATGGTGGAACATGGACTCGACACCAACCACATAATGATCACGGAGTTGACCAACACCGCCAAGCTAGATGCTAGAAACATCAGAGAGACCATCTTCAAGCTTCACGATAAAATCGATCATCTCCAAGCCCAGATCTATGACCTGCAAAACCAAAACTATGAGTATGAATATAGATTCAAGAGGATGAGTTTCGCTGCAGATTCGAGGATCTCGGAGACTCGATCATCCTTCTATGATGGTGAGCCTATGCCTTGGAAGATGGACGACAAGCCTACATCATCAACAACTCCATCATCGCCACCTCCGAGGAAGGAGACATAAACACATGGGTATGGGCACTCCCCTTGGCAGCTGCCAAGCTTGGGGGAGTGCCTCGATATGGTATCATCATCACACCTTTATCTTTACCGTTTTTCTTAGTTCGATCCTTTTGGTTATATCTTAATCTAGTAGAATGAAGTTTTAGTATGATTTAATTTTGAGTTTTGCTTTATGATCCTTCTATGTAATCGAGTCCGTGAGCTATATATAATAAAGATTAGTGTTGAGTCAAGGGCTTGATTATCTTGCTATGATCTTGAGGGAATAAAAGAAAAGAGAAAGAATAAAAAGAATTAAATAGATCATATGGATCTTATGGAGAGTAATGACTTCACATATAAAAAGTATGATGAATAAAAGTTGTTGAGAGTTGACAAACATAGTTTTGGTCATCGTTGCAATTAATAGGAAGTAATAAAGAAAGAGAGGTTTTCACATATAAATATACTATCTTGGACATCTTTTATGATTGTGAGCACTCATTAAAATATGACATGCTAAAAAGTTGATGTTAGACAAGGAAGACAACATAATGGGTTATGTTTTCTTACATCTGAAATAAATTATATTGTCATGGATCATCCAACATGTTGAGCTTGCCTTTCCCTCTCATGCTAGCCAAATTCTTTGCACCAAGTAGAGATACTACTTGTGCTTACAAATATCCTTAAACCCAGTTTTTCCATGAGAGTCCACCATATATACCTATGGATTGAGTAAGATTCTTCAAGTAAGTTGTCATCATGGCAAGCAATAAAAATTGCTCTCTAAATATGTATGACTTATTAGTGTGGAGAAAATAAGCTTTGTACGATCTTGTGATGTGGAAGAAATAAAAGTGACGGACTGCATAATAAAGGTCCATATCACAAGTGGCAATATAAAGTGACGTTCTTTCACATTAAGATTTTGCGCATTCAACCATAAAAGCACATGACAACCTCTGCTTCCCTCTACGAAGGGCCTATCTTTTATTCTTGTCTATTACTTCATATAAGAGTCATGGTGATCTTCACCTTTCCTTTTTACATTTTATCCTTTAGCAAGCACAATGTTTTGGAAAGATCCATATATATATAGCTAATTGGATGTAAGTTTTCATGAACTATTATTGTTGACATTACCCTTGAAGTAAAAGGTTGGGAGGAAAAACTATAAGCCCCTAACTTTCTCTGTGTCTGATTAAGACTTCATACCCATAAGTATTGCATGAGTGTTAGCAATTGTGAAATACTAAATTATAGTTGAGTATGTGGAATTGCTGAAAAGCTCTTATATTGACTCTTTTTGATATTATGATAAATTGCAATTGCTTCAATGACTGAGATTATAGTTTGTTAGTTTTCAGTGAAGTTTATAATTCATACTTGAAACTGTGAATGAATTGTTAATTTAGCATAAGAGATCATATGACAATATATATATATATATTGTTGTTATAATAATGACCATGATGCCCTCATGTCCGTATTTTATTTTATCGACACCTCTATCTCTAAACATGTGGACATATTTTTTGATATAGGCTTTTGCTTGAGGACAATCGGGGTCTAAGCTTGGGGGAGTTGATACGTCCATTTTGCATCATGCTTTTATATTGATATTAATTGCATTATGGGCTATTATTACACATTATGTCACAATACTTATGCCTATTCTCCCTTATTTTATAAGGTTTACATGAAGAGGGAGAATGCCGGCAGTTGGAATTCTGGGTTGGAAAAACGAGCAAATATTAGAGACCTATTCTGCGCAACTCCAAAAGTCCTGAAACTCCATGGGAATTATTTTCAGAATATATAAAAAATATTGGGTGAAGAAAGTACCAGAGGGGGGCCACCCACCGTCCACGAGGGTGGGGGCGCACCCCCTGCCTCGTGGGCCCCCTGGAAACCTTCTGATGCCCATCTTTGGCTATATGGAGTCTTTCGTCCTGGAAAAAATCAGAAGCAAGTTTACGAGACGAAACTCCGCCACCACAAGGCGGAACCTTGGCGGAACCAATCTAGGGCTCCGGCGGAGCTGTTCTGCCGGGGAAACTTCCCTCCGGGAGGGGGAAATCATCACCATCATCAACACTATCGATCCTCTCATCGAGAGGGGGTCAATATCCATCAACATCTTCACCAGCACCATCTCATCTCAAACCCTAGTTCATCTCTTGTATCCAATCTTTGTCCCAAAGCCTCAGATTGGTACCTGTGGGTTGCTAGTAGTGTTGATTACTCCTTGTAGTTGATGCTAGTTGGTTTATTCGGTGGAAGATCATATGTTCAGATCCTTTATGCATATTAATACCCCTCTGATTATGAACATGAATAAGATTTGTGAGTAGTTATTTTTGTTCCTGAGGACATGGGAGAAGTCTTGCTATAAGTAGTCCTGTGAATTTGGTATTCGTTCGATATTTTGATGAGATGTATGTTGTCTCTCCTATAGTGGTGTCATGTGAACGTCGACTACATGACACTTCACCATTGTTTGGGCCTAGAGGAAGGCATTGGGGAGTAATAAGTAGATGATGGGTTGCTAGAGTGACAGAAGCTTAAACCCTAGTTTATGAGTTGCTTCATAAGGGGCTGATTTGGATCCATATGTTTCATGATATGGTTAGGTTTACCTTAATACTTCTTTTGTAGTTGTGAATGCTTGCAATAGGGGTTAATCATAAGTGAGATTCTTGTACAAGGAAGGACAGTACCCAAGCACCGGTCCACCCACATATCAAATTATCAAAGTACCAAACGCGAATCATATGAACATGATGAAAACTAGCTTGACGATAATTCCCATGTGTCCTCGGGAGCGCTTTTATTTATATAAGAGTTTGCCCAGGCTTGTCCTTTGCTACAAAAAGGATTGGGACATCTTGTTGCACCTTATTTACTTTGTTTGCTTGTTTCCCGTTACAAATTACCTTATCACAAAACTATCTGTTATGATAATTTCAGTGCTGCAGAGAATACCTTACTAAAAACTGCTTATCATTTCCTTCTGCTCCTCATTGGGTTCGACACTCTTACTAATCAAAAGGAGTACGATAGATCCCCTACACTTGTGGGTCATCGGGTGTTATTCGATTTGGCCACCCTACGAGTAGAGATTAATTGGCCCGTTAATTGATTAATTGGATGAATTCTTGAACACTGACATCATCTACACATAGACCTGGCTCATGATGCCACTGTTGGGAATCGTTACATGAAAAAACAAAAAAAATTCTACGCACACGCAATGAACTATCCATGGAGATGCATAGCAACGAGGGGGAGTGTGTCTACGTACCCTCGTAGACTGTAAGCGGAAGCGTTTCTCAATGCGGTTGATGTAGTCAAACTTCTTTGCGCTTCAACCGATCAAGTACTGAATGCACGCCACCTCCGCATTCTGCACATGTTCAACTCGGTGACGCCCCTCGCCTTCTTGATCCAGCAAGACGTCGAGGTAGTAGATGAGTTCCGTCAGCATGACGGCATGGTGACGGTGATGGTGAAGTGATCCTCGCAGGGCTTCGCCTAAGCACTACGAAAATATGACCGGGGGTGTAAACGGTGGTGGGCGCCGACGCACACGGTTAAAAAATTGTTTTTGGTGTGCTAGGCACCCCAAGTAGGACCGCATGCTACTTGTGCTCCTCCCAAGCCGCGCGCCCCCCTTCCATATATATCAGAGGGGGAAGGAAAGAGAGGGGGAGAGCGAAGGAAGGGGGAATCCTATTCCTCTCTTTCCTTTCCCTTCCCCTCCTTGCTTCTCCTCCTTGGCCGGCCCATATATGGGGGGCGCACCAGCCCCTTGTGGCCAGTGTGTTTCCCCTCTTGGCCCATAAGGCCCATATCTTTTGTCGGGGGTTGTGACACCCAGGTAACCAAGCTACAGTAACCCTCTGGTAATGGTGCCACGTCACCTCGATTATTGTTGATAATCTCGTGTTAGCTCGGAACCAAACCAAATTCAAATTTGAATTAAAGTCAAACCAATTAAAGTTTTCAAAAGTTAAAACTAAATTGTTCCTAATGTGTCAAATAATCCATAATAAATGTTGGTAAAGAAATCATCATTTACTAAAATAATTAAATGCACTAAATAAACTAAAATGATTTAAAACATAAAAGTAAATAAATAAACAGAAAAAGAAAATAATCAAAAGATAATAGGAAAGCGAAAAAAAGAGAACCCCCACCCCCGCTGGGCCCCGGCCCAGCTGGCCTCAGGCCCAACAAGGCCGGCCCACCCCGCACCTTCCTGGCCTATATGGCCCCTATCCCCCGAAACCCCAACCTACCCCCACCCCCACTCTCCCCACGACGCCCCCCTCCTCTCTCCCGGTCTGGATCGGGATCCAGAGGAGGCCGACGCCGCTCGACGCCGCCCCGCGCCCGGAGCTCGCCGCCCCCCCCCCACGCCAGGACGCCGCCACCTCGCCGTCCTCCTCCACTCCGTCGCTCGTCCCCGTCCCCCTCCACAACTGCCCTCCCCGACCTCCACCGAGCCCGCTGCCCGTGCCTTACGACCCGCTGTGAGCCTCGCTCCCTCCCCTCTCCCTCGCGCGGCACCGACTGCCAGCACTGCGCGCGCGCCCCGCTCGTTCCTCGTCGTTGCCGCTCCGCCTAGCCCCGTGTCGGCCCACCTCGCGGCCTCACCGTGCTTGCACGCACGCATCGACCGCGCCCTGCTCCTCGAGTTGCTGCTCCGCCGCGCCCCACCTTGCAAGCCCGCGTTCCGCGACCGCAGCCCCCCTGACCCCGCGCCTCCCGCAGTCCTCCCCGCTCCGTCCGTCCTCGCCGACCGCGCCCTGTGCGTGCACCCGCGGCCCTCCTCGCCTCGCTCCCGCGCCGTGGCCACCCCCTTGCTGCTACTCTGCTCCTGGCCGTCGCACCGCGCCGCCCCCTGTGTCCGCCTCCGCCTGCCGTGGCCGGCCGACGAGCCCCGCCGTGGCCACGGCCTCATCCCGCGTCCTGGCGGGCAGCGGCCCGCCCGCGCCCGTCGGGTTCGTCCGGCCGCCCCTGGGCGTGTGCCCGTTTGGGCCGCGCCCTTCGCCTGCTAGCGTCCGGCGCCCACTAAGGCCCCTGGGCCTATGACGTTGGGGCCCCACCCCCCCCCCGAACGAAAATGATATATATAAAAATAATAATAATTATTAAATTAATTAAAAATGAATTAATAATTAATATTAATTAAAATAATAATTAATTAGTTAATTAAAGAATTAATTAAACTAATTAAACATGATTAGATTAACATAACCAATAATTAAACTAATTGGCATTGTTTAATTAACCTACTAATTAAACAGCCAATGACATGTGGGCCCCACACGTAGTTGACCCAGTCAACTGCATAGTTGACTGCTGACGTCAGCATGATGTCATGCTGACGTCATCCTTTACCGTTCTGGATAATGTTGAATTAAATCATTAATTCCAAAAATTAATAAAACCTTAGAAAATCATATAAAATAATCCGTAACTCGGATGAAAATGCTTTCTACATTAAAGTTGCTCAGAACGACGAGACGAATCCGAATACGCAGCCCGTTCGTCCGCCACGCATCCCTAGCATAGAGAACACGCAACTTTCCCTCTCCGGTTCACCGGTCCGAAAACGCGAAACTTCGGGAATACTTTCTCGGATGTTTCCCCCCCTTCACCGGTATCACCTCATACCGCGTTAGGGCACGCCTAGCATCACGCATTGCTTTGTCATGCATCGTTACGCATCTATTTGCATTGTATTCATTGTTTCTTCCCCCTCTTCTCTCGCTAGACACCGATACCGACGCCGCTGCTACCCAGTACGACTACGGTGTTGACGACCCCTCCTTGTCTGAGCAACCAGGCAAGCCCCCCTTTGATCACCAGATATCGCCTACTCTTCTCTATACTGCTTGCATTAGAGTAGTGTAGCATGTTACTGCTTTTCGTTATTCCTATCCTGATGCATAGCATGTCCTTGCTACTACTGTTGTTACCATTACCTGCTATCCTACTGCTTAGTATAGGATGCTAGTGTTCCATCAGTGGCCCTACACTCTTGTCCGTCTGCCATGCTATACTACTGGGCCATGATCACTTTGGGAGGTGATCACGGGTAAATAATATATACTTTACACAGTTACATTACCTGTGGTACTGTTCGGAGTTGGGGGCTGAAGGGGCAGGTGGCTCCATCCCGGTAGAGGTGGGCCTGGGTTCCCGACGGCCCCCGACTGTTACTTTGTGGCGGAGCGACAGGGCAGGTTGAGACCACCTAGGAGAGAGGTGGGCCTGGCCCTGGTCGATGTTCGCGGATACTTAACACGTTTAACAAGATCTTGGTATTTGATCTGAGTCTGGCTATTGGCCTATACGCACTAACCATCTATGCGGGGACAGTTATGGCCACTCGACGTCGTGGTATCAGCCGAAGCCTTCGTGACGTCAGCGACTGAGTGGCGCGCACCGGATTGGACCGTAAGCCTGCTCTTGTATTAAGGGGGCTAGTTCTGCTCCCGACCGCGTACGCAACGTGCAGGTGTGCAATGGGCGATGGGCCCAGACCCCTGCGCCATAGGATTTAGACCGGCGTGCTGACCTCTCTGTTGTGCCTAGGTAGGGCTGCGACGTGTTGATCTTCCAAGGCCGGGCATGACCCAGGAAAGTGTGTCCGGCCAAATGGGATCGAGCGTGTTGGGTTATGTGGTGCACCCCTGCAGGGAAGTTAATCTATTCGAATAGCCGTGATCTTCGGTAACAGGACGACTTGGAGTTGTACCTTGACCTTATGACAACTAGAACCTGATACTTAATAAAACACACCCTTCCAAGTGCCAGATACAACCGGTGATCGCTCTCTCACAGGGTGACGAGGGGAGGATCATCGGTTAGGATTATGCTATACGATGCTACTTGATGCTACTTGGTTAACTTGCCATCTACTCTCTCCTACATGCTGCAAGATGGAGGTGGCCAGAAGCGTAGTCTTCGACAGGATTAGTTATCCCCCTCTTATTCTGGCATTCTGCAGTTCAGTCCACATATGATACCCTTATTCCATTTGATACCCATGCATATGTAGTGTAGCTCCTTGCTTGCGAGTACTTTGGATGAGTACTCACGGTTGCTTTCTCCCCTTTTTTTCCCCTTTCCTTTCTTTCTGGTTGTCGCAACCAGATGCTGGAGTCCAGGAGCCAGACGCCACCGTTGATGATGACTACTACTACTCGGGAGGTGCCTACTACTACGTGCAGCCCGCTGACGGCGACCAGGAGTAGTTTAGGAGGATCCCAGGCAGGAGGCATGCGCCTCTTTCGATCTGTATCCCAGTTTGTGCTAGCCTTCTTAAGGCAAACTTGTTTAACTTATGTCTATACTCAGATATTGTCGCTTCTGCTGACTCGTCTAAGATTGAGCTCTTGTATTCGAGCCTTCGAGGCCCCTGGCTTGTAATATGATGCTTGTATGACTTATTTTTTTATTTTTAGAGTTGGGTTGTGATATCTTCCCGTGAGTCCCTGATCTTGATCGTACACGTTTGCGTGTATGATTAGTGTACGGTCAAATCGGGGGCGTCACAGGGGTGCTTGGAACCCCTTCCGGTGGCCCGATAAGTACCCGGTACCCCCCTAAACACTTCCGGTGTCCGAATACTGTCGTCCTATATATCAATCTTTACCTCTCGACCATTTTGAGACTCCTCGTCATGTCTGTGATCTCATCTGGGACTCCGAACAACATTCGGTCCCCAAATCACATAACTCATATAATACTATATCGTCATCGAACGTTAAGCGTGCGGACCCTACAGGTTCGAGAACTATGTACACATGACTGAGACACCTCTCCGGTTAATAAACAATATTGGCTCCTACATATTCTACGAAGATCTTTATCGGTCGAACAGTTATGACAACACACGTAATTCCATTTGTCCATCGGTATGTTACTTGCCCAAGATTCGATCGTCATTATCTTCATACCTAGTTCACTCTTGTTACCGGCAAGTCTCTTTAATCTCTTTGTAATACATCACCTCGTGGCTAACTCCTTAGTCGTTTTCTTGCAAGCTTATGATGTGTATTACCGAGAGGGCCCAGAGATACTTCTTCGGTACTCGGAGTGACAAATCCTAATCTCGATCTATGCCAACTCAACAAACACCTTCGGAGATACCTATAAAGCATCTTTATAATCACCCTATTACATTGTGATGCTTGATAGCACACAGCATTCCTCCGATATCCGGGAGTTGCATAATCTCATGGTCGAAGGAATATGTATTTGACATGAAGAAAGCAATAACACTAAAACTGAACAATCATTATGCTAAGCTAACGGATGGGTCTTGTCCATCACATCATTCTCCTAGTGATGTGACCCCGTTATCAAATGACAACTCATGTACATGGTTAAGAAACTTTATCCATCTTTAATCAATGAGCTAGTCTAGTAGAGGCTCACTAGGGACACGGTGTTTGTTTATGTATTCACACATGTATTAAGGTTTCTGATCAATACAATTCTAGCATGAATAATAAACCTTTATCATGAATAAGGAAATATAAAATAACAACTTTATTATTGCCTCTAGGGCATATTTCCTTCACTAGATGCATGCTGGATAGCGGTCGATGAGTGGATTAATAGTAGTAGATGTAGGTAGGAGTCGATCTACTTGTCTCGGACATAATGCCTATATACATGATCATTGCCTTCAATATCGTCATAACTATGCGTTTTTCTATCAATTGCCCAACGATAATTTGTTTACCCACGGTATGCTTTTTGTTCGAGAAATAAGCCTCTAGTGAAAACTATGACCCCCCGGTCTACTTTTATCATATATAAAATCCAAAAATACCTTACTGCAATTTATTTACCGTATTTTATTTTATGTTCTATTTATCTATCTATCACCAACATATTCGATCCTTACAAATAATCGCGAAGGGGATTGACAACTATCTAAACGTGTTGGGTGCAAATATTTGCTATTTTATGTGTAGGTGCTATTAACGAGGTTTCACGTCGTTCTTCTATCGAATTGACAAGCTTGGTTCTTAACTGAGGGAAATACTTATCTCTACTATATTGCATCATTCTCTCCTCTTCGAGAAAATCCCAACACAGCTTACAAATAGCAATGATGTACAGTCGGAGAAAAAAGAAGACTAGTATGCTTTTTATATATTTTTTGTATCGGCCATTCTATGTCCAGTTGTCTATCCATTATACTAGCATTTGTTTTCCTCGATATTAATCAGATTTAAGATGCATTTTGAGTGTCTTTATTAAAGAAAAAAATCATGTTATGTGAGGCCATTTAGAATGTCGACGCTTACACCGGAGAAGAAAGAAAACCGAGAATGATGAGCTTGAAGCTCCATTAGAATCTTCATGAGAATCGCCGGATAAGAACATTGACGGAAAAGGAGTAGAGAGGCTTCACACGAATAAGATGGATACTTGATGAAGAAATATGAATCCTTGAAGAAAAAGGGTGGGTGGCCGGGAAAACAAAAGCAACTTGGAGACGAATGAAAACAAACATCGTTGAGCAAAAACTGATAATTGATCTTGCGGATGTCGAAATGATCGGATCCACTTGAAGAGAAACATGCCGATTGAAAAGGATTGACATGACAGTCTCGATGATCGAAAAGGATTAGTATTCACATCGGAGTATGAGAACACCGTTTAGGAAAGGTATGGAATCAACACTTGACTTCGAAGCAACTCGAATACCACAACTCAAAACAAAAACAAAACAAGGATTGGCTTGCAGAATAAGCCAGAACAAACATATGATAGAGATTTCGTCCGAAGTTTTCGTGGTGGGGCCTACACGGGCTCGATCGTACAGCACCATCATGTACAAGGCAGTGCACATGATATACGAAGCGTCCCCGAGTCGGCATAGCCAAGGACTCTTTAAGACACAACGAGACCACTGTAAAACCAACCGTGGATAGGCGGACCACTAGACGTCGAACCCCAATTTCATATCATACATCTGACGGAAAGATATCCTAAGAGCTACTTGAATTCCCACTTATAAACTCCCGAATTTTTCCGGTTATGCAATCAGGTGTTGGGGATACAGGGGAAGCATAATATCTCACCCAAAGCTAGAAATCCTACATCCAGCTGTATCCATCCTTGAACACATAACCAAGAAACCTTCGGAAATCGTTTACCTCAACCTTCGAAAAGCATCCGTTATACGAGTTATGGCAATACTCCCGAACTCCCGCCCCAGTACTGGGTGGCGTCGAGGTTATCTCACCAACAACTTCATAAAAGAGATTTTCGATGTCGGCGAAACTAATCTCAGGTATTCCAGAACTGCAACGATAAAATTGTGACGACAACACCTCGAAGCTCAACTCCCTGGGACACCGCCACAACCCCTAAATGTCAGGAGGCGCCAAGAACAATGTTCTCGTCACAAAACCATCGGAACGATTCCAAGATACCCGCGTGATCCTAAAAAAAATTAGTGAAATTTGAGAAGATAAGAGTCAAAACTCTACGTCAGGATGCCTCACTAGAGCGACGAAGGGACTGAGGAGTAAAAAGAAGTCCTAACTCTCCGATATATATAATTCCTAAATGACTCAAAACATTTCTAGACTCAATAACGCCAGCAATTCGATCAAGCAGGGGGCTCCTAAGGTCGGGGAAGGCTCTGATACCAACTTGTAACGCCCTCGATGCGGCTATATCTCCCACGTGTCGAAGCACGACTTAGAGGCATAACCGCATTGAAAGCGATCTCGCAAGTGAGGTAATCTTCACACAACCCATGTAATACATAAGGGGAAGAGATACATAGTTGGCTTACAATCGCCACTTCACCCAATTACATGAATAAAGCATTACATCAAACATATACAATCAAGGTCCGACTACGAAACCAAAATAAAAGAAGAATACCCCAAATGCTACACAGATCCCCGATCGTCCCAACTGGGCTCCACTACTGATCGACTAGAACGGAACAACATAAAGGACAAGATCTTCATAGAGCTCCTCCTTGAGCTTGGTTGAGTCACCTGCACGGTATCATCGGCACCTACAAGCTGGTTTTGGAAGTATCTGTGAGTCACGGGGACTCAGCAATCTCACACCCTCGCAATCAAGACTATTTAAGCTTATAGGTAGGGTAAAAGGTATGAGGTGGAGCTGCAGCAAGCGACTAACATATATGGTGGCTAAACATACGCAAATGAGAGCGAGAAGAGAAGGCAAAGCACGATCATGAAACTATGATCAAGAAGTTATCCTAGAACAACCTACGTCAAGCATAACTCCAACACCGTGTTCACTTCCCGGACTCCGCCGGAAAGAGACCATCACGGTTACACACGTGGTTGATGTATTTTAATTAAGGTCAACTTCGGGTTTTCTACAACTGGACATTAACAAATTCACATCTGCCCATAACCGCGGGCACGGCTTTCGAAAGTTCAAAACCCTGCAGGGGTGTCCCAACTTAGCCCATCACAAGCTCTCACGGTCAACGAAGGATATTCCTTCTCCCAAGACAATCCGATCAGGCTTGGCATCCAGGTTACAAGACATCCTCGACAATGGTAAAACAAGTCCAGCAACACCGCCCGAATGTGCCGACAAATCCCGATAGGAGCTGCGCATATCTTGTTCTCAGGGCACACTCAGATTGTCCAAACTTCCGGTAGGCCAGCGCAGAGTTGCCCCTGGTGGCCGCCGACGGCTGACAGGTTGGACCAACACTCAGAGGAGCACTGGCCCGAGGGGGTTAAAATAATGATGACCCTTGAGTCTGCAGAACCCAAGGGAAAGAAAAGGCTAGGTGGCAAATGGTAAAATCAAGGTTGGGCATTGCTGGAGGAGTTTTATTCAAGGCGAACTGTCAAGGGGTTCCCATTATAACCCAACCGCGTAAGGAATGCAAAATCCGGGAACATAACACCGATATGACGGAAACTAGGGTGGCAACAGTGGAACAAAACACTAGGCATAAGGCCGAGCCTTCCACCCTTTACCAAGTATATAGATGCATTAATTAAATAAGAGATATTGTGATATCCCAACAAGTAAACATGTTCCAACAAGGAACAACATCTCCATGTTCCAAGAAGGAACAAACTTCATCTTCACCTGCAACTAATAACGCTATAAGAGGGGCTGAGCAAAGAGGTAACATAGCCAAACAACGGTTTGCTAGGACAAGGTGGGTTAGAGGCTTGGTTCAACAATATGGGAGGCATGATAAGCAAGTGGTAGGTATCGCAGCATAGGCATAGCAAAAGAGCGAGCAACTAGCAAGCAAAGATAGAAGTGATTTCGAGGGTATGGTCATCTTGCCTGAGATCCCGCAAGGAAGAAGAACAAGTCCATGAGGAAGACAAAGCGAACGTAGTCGAACGGATCCTCACAACTCCGGAACGAAACCGAAGCTAACGCGGGAAGCAACCCGGAAAGAAGCAAACAACATAGTAAACAACCATCACATAATCATGGCATGATGCACAACAAGTATGATGCATGTCCGGTTTATTGAGGCATGGCATGGCAAAGTGCACAAGCAATTCTACAAATTAAGTGGAGATCAATATGCAACGAGTTGCATATTGACGAAACACCACAACAAGTTATTTAGTTCGATCTCGTTTAAGTACCCAACAAAATTAAATGTTGGTTAACATGGCAAGAGGTGTAGCATAACAATCTAAACATTTAGGCAAGTTTAAATGAGGCCGGAACAACAAGCAACAATTCCGGTAAATCCCCATATGCATTTAGTAATTAATGCAAACAACAATTTTAAATGTTTAAAAGTTGTTAACATGATGCGGTTGACATGTGCAAGTTTATGCAATTATTTATTAAAAGTTGACAAGAGCATTATGAAACATTTGTCACCGTGGCGGAAAGAAAGGGGTGCCACGGCGACGAAACGGAAATGATGCCGCGGCAACATTCCGGTGATCCGGTAGCTCACGGGGATACCGGTGCAAAAGGAAATGGGTGCGTCTGTGTCAAGCAAGAAGATGGGGTGCTCCCGAATACCGGGTTCCCACATGTCGATGGCATGGCACGAGGAGGAACAACTAAGGTCCACGGGCGGATTACAACAAATAACATGCATCTCAAACAACGCGTCACATGCATACGGTCCACGGCATCGTTCCGGCGGATATACCTTCGAAGTGTGCCTTTTTGGAACGGATCAAGTTCGTAGCGGAAGTAGGCGTTCTCGCCACGTTCGTAAAGGTAGTAGTTGTACTCATGCCGTAGTGGAAGTAGTGGTTCAAGAGTCAAAGAGGAAGTAGTCGTTCATGTCCATAGATGTTCGGGGTCACGATACGGAACTTGATGTCCACAGGGTCTTCAGCGACGGTCGTGGTACACGTTTTGAAGGTGAAGTAGAGGTTCTCGTGAACACGGCGATGGTAGTCAAACTTGACGCTCCGAAGGGGTACTTGGCGGACAACGGTCATCGTGTGACTTGTCGGTCCATGAAGTCGTTCTCCCGCGTCTTGTCGTACACGTATCGGAGAAGAACTTGGTGTATCCATGTACTTGGCGTTCTGGTGTAGTAGTCGTTCTCGGGATCGGGGTCCTCATGCACTTGACGACTCCGGAAGGGGAACTTGGCACCCACAGTTGTTGTGTCCACGGCGACGAAACGACGGTAGGCAGATGCGGCATGCGGGCTGTGAAGAGGTTAGGAAGCCATGGTGGCGACAACGGCCGGAGGCAAACAAGAGGTTGACGCAGCCATCTCCTCGGGCTAAAACACAATTGGACAGGGGCACGACGACGTGACTTGGTGACACAGCGAGGCGCCACGGCCACCGGATGCAGAGGCAGAGGCGATGCGGGATGGCTGGAGGCAGGGGTCGGCGGATGAAGCAGCAACGGGCAACGACGGCGGCCGGACGGGGAAGCAGCACGGCGGCAACTCACGGCACGCCTCTACAGCCATGGCAGAGGACGAGGCAAGGGGCGGCCTCCATGGGGGACCTCCTGTCCCAGGCGCAGCAGCGGGGGCTTCGGCCTAGGTGGTCGGGGACGCGCTGCAGGATAGGAAGGAGGGAGGCGACGACGTGCTTGAGGGAGGGGACGAGGCCGGCGCTGGATTCCGGCGGGATCGAGGGAGGAGCGGGCGGCGGCCTCTTGACGCGCGGCTGCGCAGGCACCAGGCGGAGGAGACGGACGGAGCTTGGCGACGGCGAACTTGGAGACGGGGCGGCGTCGGGCGCGCAGGGCTCCTGGCATGGTGACAGCGAGGTGGGTCGAGGGCGGCGGGCGTGCGGCTCCCGGTGGAGCTCGGGCTCCCGGTGTACGGCTGGCGGTGGAGGAGAAGGACGGCATCGCTGGTGGGAGAAGGAGGTGGGGGCGCGGGCTCGCGCATGCTGGGGAGCGCCTCTCCCTAGCGATGCGTGTGGGAGCGAGAGGGAGAGGGGGTCGAGCGGTTCCTGGGACGTGCGTGGGGGTGTTGGTGGCGGTGGATGAGGACGAGAGGGAGAGGTGAGTGGGATCGGGCAGGGAGAGGGAGGTTGGTTCGCTGGGCCTAGGGTTAGAGGGGTGCGGGCCAAGGAGGGGCAAAAGAGGCCGGCTGGCCTAGGTGGGCCGAAGAGGAGGCCCAGCTGGTCTGGACTGGGGCCTCAACTCTCTCTCTCTCAAACTTATTTCTAAAACAGAAAAGAACAAAGAAGAGAAGAGAAGAAAAAGAAAGGAGGTGTTTGGGGAAGAAGTTGGACATGCGGATAAATTTTCTGGACTCACAAAAATGTGAGGAACTTAAATAAAATGGCAAGAGGGTTTTGGAGAACAATAGATTTGCACATGTTGAATTTAATTCAACATGTTTGAATTTTGAAACCCATTCCAAAGGACTCTAAATGGGCTGAGATTTTTTAGAGGAGTCTCGATAAAAGAGATGACATATATTGGCAGGGTTTGAAGGTCAAACTCGAAGAGGAATAGACATGAAAAATATTTTGCACGTGTGTTATGGGTGATTCCGAAAATGAAATATTTAATATAGCTCCCTAATATCGGGAGGATATGTTATAAAGAGAACTCATTATGTGAATTCCCTCGGTTTAAATGGACCGAAGATTCATACGGTTTATTTATTTGAGTTGCAAAAATTAATGATATGATGGCATAATGACATGATGCAATGCAAAAATAAAAGGAGCAAGCAAAAATGAAACACACGGAGAAACCCGGAAACCCTGGAAGGCAACTGAAGCTCCGGTCTTGGGGCGTCACACATTTTGAGTGTCTTTATTAAAGAAAAAATCATGTTATGTGAGGCCATTTAGAATACCGACGCTTACACCGGACGCTAGCATTAATTCATAGACCCCCTAAAAAGGATTAATTCCTAGGCCGTTAGTTATGGTTCGAGTTTGAATCGAGTAAATTGGCTAGCATCGATTCTAAAACGAGAAGGTAAGGGGCCCGCTTTCCCCTGACTATTTGTTATCTGCGTGTAAGGGTTCTCGACGTTGATCCACAACATGGAAAGGAGTGGGAACTTGAGTGGAGTACGTGTGTTCCCTGGTGCATTGCTAATGTTCCATTTGTTTTTATGATGTTGAAGAGTAAGCGTTCAAGGATATTTTTGTGCTATATGAAAAATGCTCTGGCTAAAGTAATTATAACCACAAGTGGCAAACCGAGGGCTCTAAACGCCCATGGACGCATCCAGACACATCCATGAACAGTGACCGGACAATACATAAAATTTGTCCTTCACAATTGGATCATCAAACCGAAACCTCAAATCCATATTATTCTCATGCAACGTACCTATGTAACTAAACACATGTCATCGGACTACCAAAAATACGCAGCCTACCCTGTCAGGCTGCCCAAATTTCTTTTTTGGGAAAATATGCTACAAGGGCAGCGGTTGGTGGGTTTTTTTTTGGTTCAAAACCGTATAAAACGGCTAGGCCCTAAAATAGGGCTGCCATTGAAGATACTCTAACAAGACGTCATCTGTAAGAGTTGTACATTAGATGTAAGTTTATTTTGTACTGATAAGTTTCAAACACTTTTGAGGAACAAACTATTGTTTATCAGTTTCATGGCTATGCAATTGGGAGCGATGCTCCTACATTTGAAGAAAAAAATTGTCTGGTACTACCGCAAACAGTAAACATAGCCAAGCTACACTCATCGGCAAGCTCCAGGATTATAAGAAAAATTTTCTCGGACATGCATCGCTCATGCACAGATATACAGTACAAAACATGCTACATCACGAGAAAAACCAGCCTCTTCTCGTTGGGCCGCTGCATCAAAACCCCTCCCCCCAGAAGATGTCCTGTGACCTGAACTGCAAGTCCTGCTGTAAACACACACGAGACAAGGAGATGAGTCATGAGAATTGAGAAATATGCACCAGAAAACGCGGTGGTACTCGGTGCACTTACGGGGAAGATATTCGGAGGCATTCCGAGGTCGGGGAACCCCTGAAGTGCCTCCGCGTCAAGAGGCAGGGCCTGCCCCTCAGGGTCAGGGTAGGCGGCGTCCAGGGTTCCGCCGTGTGGCAAGCATTCATCTAGGCCAGACAGTGGCGCATTCTCCAGGGCATTCGAATACGATGAGGTTCCAGCAAACCAAGAGGCCATATGGGAGAAACCCGGAGTCATTCTGGGGTCGGGCAACCCCTGAAGAGCGTCCAGGCCAAGAGGAAAAAGTTGCATCTCAGGGTACACGGAGTCCGGGGTTGCACCGCGTGACGGGCGTTCATCCGGGCCAGATAGCGCTGCGTGCTCTTCCTGCCACAATCGCAGCGGTAACATGAATGACAGTGAAATGAAGGAGTTATAAGTTATAACAGTTTACAAGGTCACCCACAAAAAAACATTTTACAAGGTGACAACACAATACTTGAGGGGGTTATCTTAGTAGCAGAAAAAGTAAAATGCATGTCCTATTTAAGACATGATTTGGGTTCATGGAAAGACTGGCACACAAGCTCAAAGGTTTATTATAGTAATCAGGTAATGAAGGAGTTTGAAGGCTTGATAATATGCGGTATTACTCTAAGTTGTTAAGCATTGATCTTTGTATGGAACTAAAAGCTTCTGATATTTTTGTGAGACTGTTGGATGCACTCTTACCATGCAGAGAAATTTTTCATGTATAGTAGGAGTATATTGTTATTTTTGTACAGTATATTTTTTTCAAAAGGAGGATAACCTCCCGGCCTCTACATCGAGTTTGTACAGTATATAGCATCTGTACTACATGAACCTACAGTTGAGAATAAACTGTTCAAACGGTGGGATCCTAGTATTGCAAGGCATTGTTTCAGGGGCTCCCAATAATTCATCCACAGATCAATATTATTGATCCTTACTCTATAATTCTACAAGCCAAAGTATTTTATAACATGGTCCATAAAGTTAGACAAAAGCTTTCACAAAGTTGATGACAGTTTCATTGGTCAATGAAGATTTACCTGATTCTGCTCGGTTCTGGATGGGCTACTGTTTGGGGGACGAGGAAGCGGAGGGTATGTCATTGGGGTTGTAGTATCGATTTCCCCAGCAAATGGATCAGATTCTTCATTAACAGGGCACATTACAGGCTGCTCATCTTTCTTTGACTGATAAAAGACTTTGGAAACAACAGGCTCCCCGTGCTTTTCATCTTGATCTACCCCAAGGTGATACTGATGCATCGTCCAATTAGTTTTTGTACGCGAGGTGATACCGTCTTTCCTAGAACGCATCATAAGAACCAATATTTTCTTCCACCCTTTTATGACACCGTTCTTATCTGAGATTTCTTTGGATTTTCCAGTTTTCTGCCATCTGAAATGCACATCACGAACAACATGGTCACTGTTGCTAATCTTGCGACGCTTGCGCTGGCCAACATCGTATGCATTTGATATTTTATGGAAGAAATGACTCTTTCTCCCATCCATCTTGGTACCTACAGGGGTATATGAGTTAACTAACCAAGAATTACTCTGAATAGTCTGAGCTAGCTATTTAATTTAGAAGGCCATGATAATAACAAGTCTAAAATAAGAAACATGTACCAGGGAGATTTTCAGGATGTGTATAGCAGATTCCTTCAGCCTCCTCTATGGTTGGAATAAAATCATCTATTAGGTTATGGGACGGTGCCCTGCCAACCTTTCCTTCTAAATGTTCAAGCAGTTCGAGACCGGTTGGATCAAATTTAACACCAGCGGGGAGTCCTGGCCACTGTGATAAGAGCTGCAATACAAAGCATGAAGTGCCACCACAAGATTCCAAGAAATCATGATATTTTTAATGGTTGGAAACTAGAAGAGGACCGAGAATAAAAGTAAATGCAAGAGTCATGTTAAATAGTTAATGGTACTTACATCAATGTGGTATTTGCAGTTTGGGCACTCAATCTGGCTAGGCGGGGGATGAGTTGGGTTTCTTATCACCGCAACAATTGTCGTGACCAATGAACTGATGAATCTGTGAGATAAATCTATTTTAGTAATCATCTTTTGATGCCTAACAGTTAACAAATTTAATCAACAAAACATAATAAATGTAGCAACTAAGCTAAATGGATACATATGAGATAACTTTTACACAAACAGGCATCTATCTCAGTTCTAGGTTCAATCATAGGATATTAACATAGGATATTAACTGACGTAAACATATTTAAAGGGAAACGCTAATTCTCTGCCGGCTGATCGCGTGGAGAGTTCCGCCACCCGCGCAACTGTTGGATCGCCTTGATCCATGCGCTGTCACGCACGCTCGCACACAGCCTGTTATTTCCCTTGCCTACCACGTATCACTTTACTTCATCTTGCAACAACAACGGCATTGCAAACCATAGCGGCGAACGACCACTGCAACTTAGACAAGCTTTTGCCACATCAGCTCTGTTGCAAAAATACTGCAACAAAACCTCTGTTGTAAAAAAAATCTACGACAAGAACTCTGTTACAAAAAAGTCCCATGACACAACCTATGTTGCAAGAAATATATCTGCAACATAACCTTTGTTGTAAATGTTTCTGCAACAAGACCTTTGTTGCGAAGTAGGGGGAGACTTTGAGCCACTGGATTGTGCCACATCCAACGACTCGTGAGGCGGCAGATCTTTTTAAAAGATCCGCGGGCCAACGCGTAGCTGCCCCCATATTTAAAGCCAACGAATCAAGGATATTCATGTTCACTAACTCGAAGAAAAATCATAGGAATGAAGATATAATTAATTATGTACAAATTATGATAAATTTGATAGATTAACACTTGTTTGCAAATCTTTTTCCTTGCATTGCTATTTTCAACGTATTTAGCCAGAGACAAAAATATAAATTCAATTGCATTGTTATGTTTCAGAAGAAACAGGAGAGTACGTAACGCAGAGCAAGCCCATTGATCTGCACAGCCAATGATTTAAACAACAAGCAACATATCGAATGATGATCAGGTTGGCAGAGTGTCACCGACAGTTTGCAGCGAGCAGCAGTGGAATCTATGGCGCTCCCGTTAAACCTGCAGCAAACAGAAACCTGAATAAGTTAAATCCTGAATCAGCAAACATTAAACAGCGAGGCTAAGCAGAAGAGTTGTGAATAAGTTTTCGCTGGCAGATAGAGATGGAGGGCCCAACAGCGAACATGTTCGAGATGGCACACAGGCAAGTCGATGATCCAACAGCACAAATCTGCAATTTCTCTACCCCCGTCATCTTACTCCTTGGCCGCTACCACTACCAGGGCCGAGAGCTTGTAACAACAGAAGCATCTTCGCTGTGACCAGAGCAGTCTCCACTAAACAGAACAGAGCAAAACGGAACAGAACCCTTGTCTGCTTCCTCCTCCACCACCACCTCAAGCAGATCGTGAAACCCCTGCACCGCCGCTGCGACGACGAGTAAAACCGGGCCGGATTCACGACGGCGGCGCGGAGGCGCTCACGACATCTCGGCTTTCGTCTTCTTTTTCCCGAGAACTTCACTGCTTCCTTCGAGATGAAGACCCCTCCGCCGCCATCGTAGTCCCAAAAAGGAAAAACCGCACCGCCACTGCAACTACGAGGGAAACCTGGCCGGAATCACGTCGGCGGCGTCACACTGGGCTGCTCTGCTCTCCGACGATCTCACTCATCGCTCCCTCAAACTGACATCTCCTCTGCCACGCGCTCAAGCTAAGGTTATCAGCATCCGGCCTCCTCCAAAACCACGCACCCGAATCCACCACTCGCCGAACAATCGCGACGCCCCTCCGGATGAAGCCGAAACCCAGCCCCCTCAAGACACAGATAATACCCCCAGACCGCGTGCGTGAGAAGATAAAACAAACAAGATCCAGAGCAGCAGAAAAAAGAAAAAAAAAAGGACAGAGAGGACGAGCGGAGAGTTGGAGACCAGAAACAGAGGCCGACGCGGCGTACTTACGCTGCCGATGCCATGGCGGGCGCACGGCTGCGCCGCGACGGCAGGATTGGGGATGGCGGTGAGAAACTTGAGAGCGGAACGGGGAGCGAGAACCGAGAAGAGAGGAGTGTGCGAGGAGGAGCAGGCAGGGGGGAAGTGTCCGAGCCTGCGGTGTGCGCGGCACTAAATAGGCGACGGCTGAGAAGACGCGGACCGGGACCACCGGCGCCTGTGGGAAATGTTTTGTCCACTGCAGCAAGCAAACCCCCCCTGCTCTGTAGGCTCGGGAGGGCTGGGAGCTCCTGGGTTCGGTCGCTCCGCGGGAAACTGGGCTTGGACGTGGACTTGGTTTGCCATGGGTGTCTTTGCTTATTATTCTTTTCAACGAGAGGGAAACTCTGTGAGAAGCCTTTTGCGATCAGTACTTTTTTGCCTAATACTCTAAGAAATAGCAGTATGCTTTTTTTGACAGGCTAAAAAAGAGTAGTACTTTGCACTACAAGGGAGTGTTTTCATGACAAGAGAGGATTATCTATCTCTTGGTAAGCAAGGGAAGTGAGTTATACCATGGAATGAAAACAAGACTTTGTCCAATTCCCTCAAAAGTGGTCCATCCATACTACTTCATTCCAAAAAGAAGTTGCGAAAACTGCGTGCACCGCGCGGGGGGCCGGGGCGGGGGGGGGGGGGGGGGGTAGCCATCGCTACACGTGGAGGACCGAATGGGCGGGGCGAGGTTCGGGAGTAACGTGCGCGTCTTTAGGATCGGGGAGCGGGAAGACCGAAGCGGGTGCTATTTTTAGCAGTATATAAATGCATCCTGAAACGGACGCATGAGTGTCTTCTTTTGCGTAATTCACGTGGAACGTTTCATGCTTCTTTAGGGATAAGTATTCAGTAAAAACCTGAGTTTCCGTCCTCTTAGTGACAGTGATTTGTGCGGAGAGGCTCTGTAACGCTTAATGCGACTTTGCCGATAACCCCCTCAAGTGGTCGAGGCAGTGTGCTTGCAAAGTCTGATCTCACTTCGTCGCGACAAAAATCCAAATTCCGTTGTTGTTGTCTCCATGTGCCACTACTACTCATAAGAAGCATGTTGGTGTTGTGAGACCGGCAGTACCGTCGAGAGATGACAGATTTCTTCGAAGGGGATGCAAGTGACAAATCAAGATGTTAGCACATAAGACAGTCCGTTTACCCAGGTTCGGGCTCTCCCTAGGGAGGTAACACCCTTCTCCTGCCTCTGGTGATTGTATTGCATGATTGCTCACGACGGTCGATGTTTCTTGTGTTACAAGCTCGGACATGGCAGCGGACAAGGAGGAAGATGAGGGGTAGGTGAAAAATCCTAGGCAGATGGCTCTCGAATGCCATGTCCCTCTCCTGGTTCCTATCCTAGCTCAATTATATACTGGGTCGAGCTAGGCTTACATGAGTCGGTCCAGTCCAAGATGGGCTTACACCACTAGAACGGCCTGGACCAACCCTGTCGGTGCTCTCGGACTAGCAGTACCCAGGCCAGTCTGCCTGCGGCCCATCGTGTGGCATCGTCAAAGGCCCGGTATGGCCCAACGTCAAGACTTCGCGAGGGCCCCCGCCTTACGACGCGAACTACATGAGGGCCCCCCGAGGGCCCCCCATCGGGCGGTCTCCCGAGGTTACCTCATGAGGCTCTCCCAAGGGGCGGATACTTCTAAGCTCGCCACCTAGCCTCACGAGGCGCGTGGTGATGTAAGCCATGATGAGCGGAGCCAGGAGGGCGCCAGCGGGTGCAGGCAAGGACACTTTCCTCTTTGGTGCTAAGGAGGCAATGACATGCGCATAAGAAGCATGTTGGTGTTGTGAGACCGGCAGTACCGTCGAGAGATGACAGATTTCTTCGGAGGGGATGCAAGTGACAAATCAAGATGTTAGCACATAAGACAGTCCGTTTACCCAGGTTCGGGCTCTCCCTAGGGAGGTAACACCCCGCTCCTGCCTCTGGTGATTGTATTGCACGATTGCTCACGACGGTCGATGTTTCTTGTGTTACAAGCTCAAACGTGGCAGCGGACAAGGAGGAAGATGAGGGGTAGGTGAAAAATCCTAGGCAGATGGCTCTCGAATTCCATGTCCCTCTCCTGGTTCCTATCCTAGCTCACATTATTTACTCGGTCGAGCTAGGCTTACATCACTCGGTCTAGTCCAAGATGGGCTTACACCACTAGAACAGCCTGGACCAACCCTGTCGGTGCTCTCGAACTGGCGGTACCCAGGCCAGTCTGCCTGCGGCCCATCGTGTGGCATCGTCAAAGGCCCGGTATGGCCCAACGTCAAGACTTCGCGAGGGCCCCCCACTTACGACGCGAACTACACGAGGGCCTCCCGAGGGCCCCCCGTCGGGCGGTCTCCCGAGGTTACCTCACGAGGCCCTCCCAAGGGGCGGATACTTCTAGGCTCGCCACCTAGCCTCACGAGGCGCGTGGTGATGTAAGCCATGACAAGCGGAGCCAGGAGGGCGCCAGCGGGCGCAGGCAAGAACACTTTCCACTTTGGTGCTAAGGAGGCAAGGACGTACGCGGGTTCCCAAGGAATCCCTCAAAGGTTGCCATTCCGGTGCAACGAGACTAAGACCACGGATGTCGGGGCGAAAGTCATCACTGAGCCCACCTACGTGTCACGACCAGAAGCTTTGCAGGTGAAGACCACTGTTAGTCAGGATAGGATGTACTCATGTCCCCCTTGAAATTGGTCGCAGTGATATCCCTTCCCGCCTAGAGCTTTGGGGAAGAAGACCGAGGCCAGTATAAGTATAGGTTAGTCTCGACCGTAGAAGGATCGAGTCTTGGCATCCCTAGAGATCGATCCTAGAGCCCCCCTGAGGCAGTTACCCCTTGTATGAGTTCATACTCATCCTCCTCGCAAGGCAATCCACCACAAAGCAGGAGTAGGGTATTACACCGCAAGGTGGCCCGAACCTAGTTAATCTCGTGTTCCTTTCCTCTCCCGATCGCTCAAGCATGACGGAGCTAGGCGTGAGGCAGTGGGCAGCAAGCCATAGCCTAGCGGAGTCCTTCGCGCACACCCCAAAGTTCGAAACTTGTTTTGGGTCCGCGGAGTGATATGTCCATTTTGCATCATGCTTTTATATCGATATTTATTGCATTATGGGCTGTTATTACACATTATGTCACAATACTTATGCCCATTCTCTTATTTTACAAGGTTTACGTGAAGAGGGAGAATGTCGGCAGCTGGAATTCTGGGCTGGAAAAGGAGCAAATATTAGAGACCTATTCTGCACAACTCCCAAAGTCCTAAAACTTCACGGGAGCACGTTGCAGAATATATAAAAAATATTGGGAAAAAGAAGTACCAGAGGGGGGCCACCCACCATCCACGAGGGTGGGGGCGCGCCCTACCCCCTAGGCGCGCCCCCTACCTCGTGGGCCCCCTGGCAGCCCTTTGATGCCCATCTTCTGATATATGAAGTCTTTCGTCTGGGAAAAAATTATAAGCTAGCTCATGGGACGAGACTCCGCCGCCATGAGGCGGAACCTTGGCGGAACCAATCTAGGGCTCCGGCGGAGCTGTTCTGCCGGGGAAACTTCCATCCGGGAGGGGGAAATCACCACCATCGATCCTCTCATCGGGAGGGGGTCAATCTCCATCAACATCTTCACCAGCGCCATCTCATCTCAAACCCTAGTTCATCTATTTTATCCAATCTTTGTATCAAAACCTCAGATTGGTACCTGTGGGTTGCTAGTAGTGTTGATTACTCCTTGTAGTTGATGCTAGTTGGTTTATTCGATGAAAGATCATATGTTCAGATCCTTTATGCATATCAATACCCCTCTGATTATGAACATGAATATGATTTGTGACTAGTTAAGTTTGTTCCTGAGGACATGGGAGAAGTCTTGCTATAAGTAGTCATGTGAATTTGGTATTCGTTCGATATTTTGATGAGATGTATGTTGTCTCTCCTCTAGTGGTGTCATGTGAACGTCGACTACATGACACTTCACCATTGTTTGGGCCTATAGGAAGGCATTGGGGAGTAATAAGTATATGATGGGTTGCTAGAGTGATAGAAGCTTAAACCCTAGTTTATGAGTTGCTTCGTAAGGGGCTGATTTGGATCCATATGTTTCATGCTATGGTTAGGTTTACCTTAGTACTTCTTTTGTAGTTGCGGATGCTTGCAATAGGGGTTAATCATAGGTGGGATGCTTGTCCAAGGAAGGGCGGTACCGAAGCACCGGTCCACCCACATATCAAATTATCAAAGTATCGAACGCGAATCATATGAACATGATGAAAACTAGCTTGACGATAATTCCCATGTGTCCTTGGGAGCGCTTTCCTTTATATAAGAGTTTGTCCAGGCTTGTCCTTTGATACAAAAAGGATTGGGCCATCTGGCTGCACCTTATTTACTTTATTTACTTGTTACCCATTACAAATTATCTTATCACAAAACTATCTATTACCGATAATTTCAGTGCTTGGAGAGAATACCTTACTGAAAACTGCTTATCATTTCCTTCTTCTCCTCGTTGGGTTCGACACTCTTACTTATCGAAAGGACTACGATAGATTCCATACACTTGTGGGTCATCAAGACTCTTTTCTGGCGCCGTTGCCGGGGAGTGAAGCGCCTTTGGTAGGTGGAATTTGGTAAGGAAAATTTTATATAGTGTGCTGAAATTTACTGTCACTTGTTACTATGGAACATAATCCTTTGAGGGGCTTGTTCGGGGTATCTTCACCCCGACCAGTAGAGCAAAGAGTTGCTCAAACTACTGAACCTACTGAAAATGTTTACTTTGAAATTCCTTCGGGTATGATAGAGAAACTGCTAGCTAATCGTTTCACAGGTGATGGAACATTACATCCCGATTTGCGCCTAATATATGTGGATGAAGTTTGTGGATTATTTAAGCTTGCAAGTATGCCCGAGGATGTTATCAAGAAGAAGGTTTTCCCTTTATATTTGAAAGGAAAGGCATTGACATGGTTTCAGCTATGTGATGATATGGGATCATGGAACTACAACCGATTGAAATTGGAATTTCATCAGAAGTTTTATCCTATGCATCTTGTTCATCGTGATCGTAATTATATATATAATTTTGGCCTCGCGAAGGAGAAAGGATTGCTCAAGCTTGGGGTAGGCTTAAGTCAATGTTATATTCATGCCCCAATCATGAGCTCTCAAGAGAAATTATTATTCAAAAAATTTATGCTCGGCTTTCTCTCGATAATCGCTCCATGCTCGATGCTTCTTGTGCTGGCTCTTTTATGATGAAGACAATGGGATTTATTGGAAAGAATTAAACACAACTCTGAACATTGGGATCTCGACGAAGGTAAGGAGTCAGGTATAACACCTAATTTTGATTGTGTTAAATATTTTATGGATACCGATGCTTTCCATGAATTTAGCACTAAATATGGACTTGACTCTGAGATAGTAGCTTCTTTCTATGAATCCTTTGCTACTCATGTTGATCTCCCTAAGGAGAAGTGGTTTAAATATAATCCTCCCATTGAAGTAAAAGTAGTTGCACCTATTAAAGTTTAAGAAAATACTATCACTTATAATGATCCTGTTGTTCCTACTGCTTATATTGAGAAACCACCTTTCCCTTTTAGAATAAAGGATCATGCTAAAGCTTCAACTGTGGTTCGTAAGAGTAATACTAGAACACCTACCCCCTCTGAGCAAATTAAAGTTGAACCTAGTGTTGCTATGGTTAAAGATCTCTTGGCCGATAATATTGATGGGCGTGTTATTTACTTCTGTGATGAAGCTGCTAGAATTGCTAGGCCCGATACTAAAAATAAACATAGACCCGTTGCAGGCATGCCTCTTATTTCTGTTGAAATAGGAGATCATTGCTATCATGGCTTATGTGATATGGGTGCCAGTGCAAGTGCAATACCTCATTCCTTATATAAAAAATTATGCATGATATTGCACCTGCTGAGATAGAGGAAATTGATGTCACGATTAAGCTTGCCAATAGAGACACTATTTCACCAGTTGGGATTGTTAGAGATGTTGAAGTCTTGTGTGGGAAAGTTAAATATCCTACTGATTTTCTTGTTCTTGGTTCCCCACAAGATAACTTTTGCCCCATTATATTTGGTAGACCCTTCTTGAATACTGTTAATGCTAGGATCAATTGCAAAAAGGATGTTGTTACTATTGATTTGGGGGATATGTCTCATGAGTTTAATTTTGCTAAATTTCGTAGACAACCCCATGATAAAGAATTGCCTAGTAAAGATGAAATTATTGGTCTTGCTTCTATTGCCGCGCCTCCTAGTGATCCTTTAGAACAATATTTGCTAGACCACGAAAATTATATGTTTATGAATGAAAGAAGGGAAATAGATGAAGTATTCTTTAAACAAGGACCTATTTTGAAACACAACTTGCTTGTTGAAATCCTAGGGGATCCTCCTCCACCCAAGGGTGATCCCGTGTTTGAGCTTAAACCTTTACCAATATGCCTATCTTGATGAGAAAGAGGTATATCCTGTTATTATTAGTGCTAACCTTTCAGAGCATGAAGAAAATAAATTATTGAAAACTCTGAAGAAGCACCATGCTGCTATTGGATATACTCTTGATGATCTTAAGGGCATTAGTCCCACTCTATGCCAGCACAAAATAAAATTGGAGAAAGACGCTAAACCGGTTGTTGATCACCAACGACGGTTAAATCCTAAGATGAAAGAAGTGGTAAGAAAAGAAATACTAAAGCTTCTTGAGGCAGGTATAATTTATCCTATTGCTGATAGTCAGTGGGTAAGTCATGTCCATTGTGTCCCTAAGAAGGGAGGTATTGTTGTTGTTCCTAATGATAAAGATGAATTGATCCCACAAAGAATTATTACAGGTTATAGAATGGTAATTGATTTCCGCAAACTAAATAAAGCTACTAAAAAGGATCATTACCCTTTACCTTCTATTGATCAAATGCTAGAAAGATTATCCAAACATACACATTTTTGCTTTCTAGATGGTTATTCTGGTTTCTCTCAAATACCTGTGTCAAAAGAGGATCAAGAAATGACCACTTTTACTTGCCCTTTCGGTACCTTTTCTTATAGACGTATGCCTTTTGGTTTATGTAATGCACCTGCTACCTTTCAAAGATGTATGACTACTATATTCTCTAACTTTTGTGAAAAGATTGTCGAGGTTTTCATGGATGATTTCTCCATATATGGAACTTCTTTTGATGATTTCTTAAGCAACCTTGATCGAGTTTTGCAGAGATGTGAAGAAACTAATCTTGTCTTGAACTGAGAGAAGTGCCACTTTATGGTTAATGAATTTATTGTCTTGGGGCATAAAATTTCTGAAAGAGGTATTGAAGTTGATAAAGCTAAAGTTGATGCTATTGAAAAGATGTCGTGTCCTAAAGACATCAAAGGTATAAGAAGTTTCCTTGGTCATGCCGGATTTTATAGGAGGTTCATTAAGGACTTCTCTAAAATTTCTAGGCCTCTGACTAATCTCTTACAAAAAGATGTTCCTTTTGTCTTTGATGATGATTGTGTAGAAGCATTTGAAATACTTAAGAAAGCTTTGATTTTGGCACCTATTGTTCAGCCACCTGATTGGAATTTACCATTTGAAATTATGTGTGATGCTAGTGATTATGTTGTAGGTGTTGTTCTAGGACAAAGAGTTGATAAAAAATTAAATGTTATCCAATATGCTAGTAAAACTCTAGACAGTGCCCAGAGAAATTATGCTACTACTGAAAAGGAATTTTTAGCAGTTGTATTTGCTTGTGAAAAGTTCATACCCTATATTGTTGATTATAAAGTAACTGTTCACACAGATCATGCTGCTATTAAATATCTTATGGAAAAGAAAGATGCTAAATCTAGACTCATTAGATGGGTCCTCTTGCTACAAGAATTTGATTTGCATATTATTGATAGAAAGGGAGCTGAGAACCCCGTTGCAGACAACTTGTCTAGGTTAGAGAATGTTCTTGATCACCCACTATCTATTGATGATAGCTTTCCTGATGAACAATTAGCTGTCGTAAATGCTTATCATACTGCTCCATGGTATGCTGATTATGCTAATTATATTGTTGCTAAATTTATACCACCTAGTTTCACATACCGGCAAAAGAAAAAGTTCTTTTATGACTTAAGACATTACTTTTGGGATGACCCACACCTTTATAAAGAAGGAGTAGATGGTGATTCACATTTTATTCATGGTGCCTTTCGTAAAATGCTTGCTAAGTATGATGTTAATCGTAGAATTGCATCTCCTTATCACCCACAATCTAGTGGCCAAGTAGAACTGAGCAATAGAGAGCTTCAATTATTTTTGCAAAAGACTGTTAATAGATCTAGAAAGAATTGGTCCAAGAAACTTTATGATGCATTATGGGCTTATAGAACTGCATACAAAAATCCTATGGGTATGTCTCCATATAAAATGGTTTATGGAAAAGCATGTCACTAACCTCTTGAACTAGAACATATGGCATATTGGGCCATTAAAGAGCTCAATTATGATTTCAAACTTGCCGGTGAGAAGAGGCTTTTTGACATTAGCTCACTTGATGAATGGAGAACCCAAGCTTACGAGAATGCCAAACTTTTTAAAGAAAAAGTTAAAAGATGGCATGACAAAAGGATACAAAATGTGAGTTTAATGTAGGTGATTATGTATTGTTATACAACTCTCGTTTAAGATTCTTTGCAGGAAAACTCCTTTCTAAATGGGAAGGCCCTTACGTCATCGAGGAGGTCTATCGTTCCGGTGCTATAAAAAATCAACAACTTCGAAGGCACGAATCCGAGGGTGGTGAACGGTCAAAGAATCAAACATTATATCTTAGGTAATACCATAAATACTGAAACTAATGCTATTGAAATCGTAACCCCGGAGGAATACATAAGGGACACTTTCCAGAGCATTTCAGACTCCGAAAAGGAATAGGTATGAGGTACGGTAAGTAAACCGACTCCAAAACAGTTCTATTAGCAATTTTCCTCCGTTTTGGAATATTTAAGAAAATAGGAAAACAAGAAGCAGTCCGGAAAGGACACGAGGCCTCCACGAGGGTGGATGGCACGCCCTACCCCTTGGGCACGCCCCCTGCCTCGTGGGCACCTCGTGTGCCCTCCGGACTCCGTTTTCTTGCATGATACTTCTTTTGGTCGGTAAAAATTCATTATATAATCTCCCGAAGGTTTTGACCACCGTACCACACAAATATCTCCTGTTTTTGTTTCGAGCTATTTTCTGCCAGGGTTGTCAAGGCCAGGCATCATGTCGTCTCCCTCCTCCTCCAACAACGAGGGCAACAATGCTTGGCTAATGAAGATAGAGCTGAAGAGAGAAGAGCCCGGAGATATCAACAAGGATGATGGGATCAAGAGGGCCATGGGGGATCAATTTCCGGTAGTAGTAGATGATGACATCCTTCAACCTCATCACAATCTCTTCACCCCAACGGAGATTGAAGCTTTCAAGATGATTGAGTTAGCTCGCATTCAAAACAAGTATCTCACAAGTGAAAATATTTTGTTGAAGGAGCATATCATCGCACTCAAGGGCATTATCTGCAAATTGGAGGACCTCCTATGCTCGATGTGCGACTATCCATCATCACCAACACCTTCTTCACCAACAAAGAAGAACTGAGTATCGGGTATGGGCACTCCCCTTGGCAACTACCAAGCTTGTGGGAGTGCCCCAGTATTGTATCACCATCACACTTTTATCTTTACTGTTTTTCTTAGTTCGATCCTTTTGGTAATATCATGATCTAGTAGAATAAAGTTTTAGTATGATCTAGTTTTGAGTTTTGCTTTATGATCCTTCTATGTAATCGAGTCTATGAGTTATATATAATAAAGATTAGTGTTGAGTCAAGGGCATGATTATCTTGCTATGATCTTGAGGGAATAAAATAAAAGAGAAATAATAAAAATAAATAAAGATATCATATGGATCTTATGGAGAGTAATGACTTCACATATAAAGAATATGACGAATAAAAGTTGTTGAGAGTTGACAAACATAGTTTTGGTCATCGTTGCAATTAATAGGAAGTAATAAAGAAAGAGAGGTTTTCACATATAAATATACTATCTTGGACATCTTTTATGATTGTGAGCACTCATTAAAGTATGACATGCTAAAGAGTTGATGTTGGAGAAGGAAGACAACGTACTGGGTTATGTTTTCTTACATCTGAAATAAATTATATTGTCATGGATCATCCAATATGTTGAGCTTTCCTTTCCCTGTTGATCATCCAAAGTACTCGCAAGCAAGGAGCTACACTATATATGTATGCATTGGTATCAAATGGAAAAAGGGTATCTTATGTGGACTAAACTGCAGAAAGCCGGAATAAGAGGGGGATAGCTAGTCCTTTCGAAGACTACGCTTCTGGTATCATTAGCAAAAGTAATCGGGGTGACGTGGCATCATTAGTAGAGGTTTACTGTAGCTTAATTATCCGGGCTTCACAGGCAGCCTCTGATGCCCATCTTCTGCTATATGAAGTCTTTCATCTGGGAAAAAATCATAATCTAGCTCACGGGACAAAACTCCGCCGCCACGAGGCGGAACCTTGGCGGAACCAATCTAGGGCTCCGGCGGAGCTGTTCTGCCGGGGAAACTTCCCTCCGAGAGGGGGAAATCATCACCATCGATCCTCTCATCAGGGGGAGGGGGTCAATCTCCATCAACATCTTCACCAGCACCATCCCATCGCAAACCCTAGTTCATCTCTTGTATCCAATCTTTGTCTCAAAACCTCAGATTGGTACCTGTGGGCTGCTAGTAGTGTTGATTACTCCTTGTAGTTGATGCTAGTTGGTTTATTCGGTGGAAGATCATATGCTCAGATCCTTTATGCATATTAATACCCCTCTGATTATGAACATGAATATGATTTGTGAGTAGTTACGTTTGTTCCTGAGGACATGGGAGAAGTCTTGCTATAAGTAGTCATGTGATTTTGGTATTCATTCGATATTTTGATGAGATGTATGTTGTCTCTCCTCTAGTGGTGTCATGTGAACATCGACTACATGACACTTCACCATTGTTTCAGCCTAGAGGATGGAATTAGGGAGTAATAAGTGGATGATGGGTTGCTAGAGTGACAGATGCTTAAACCCTAGTTTATGAGTTGCTTCGTAAGGGGCTGATTTGGATCCATATGTTTCATGCTATGGTTAGGTTTACCTTAATACTTCTTTTGTAGTTGCGGATGCTTGCAATAGGGGTTAGTCATAAGTGGGATGCTTGTCCAAGGAAGGGCAGTACCCAAGCACCGGTCCACCCACATATCAAATTATCAAAGTACTGAATACGAATCATATGAACATGATGAAAACTACGGAGCCCCGATTCCGACATTTGGCGCGCCAAGTAGGGGCGTGCTGAAGTTCTTCTGCCTCGCTTCATCTTCGCTTCACCAACCCCATGGCCGACGCTCGTTGTGTTCGTGCCGAGCACCGGGCCACCCATGTAGCCCAGACGGCACCGGCGGGCCGCAACGCTCCTCGCCACTCTGCTTCTCCCGCGGCCAACGCCGCTACTGACCCTACTGCTCATGAGCAGCATGAATCCTCTCTGCCACCCTCCGTGCACCGCGATGGCCCCACCATCACGCCTTCCCTCACTCTATCCACGGCTTCGTCCTCCCGCGCTTGCCGTGGGCCAGTGAACGCGCAGGCTGCGCTACTGCCCCGCCAACGAAGGCTATGAAGCCTGGCTGGGTCGCATCACCGAGCTCATCAACGCCGTGAGTGAGGCCCCGTCGCCCTCCCACTCACTCCATCCACCGCCGCCTCGCACGGACGACGTGGCGCATTGCGCGCCTCTGCCTACCGTCCTGCGCAGAGACGACGTCAAGCTGAGGCACGAGGCAAAGCCGCACGACTCGCCATGTGGAGCACCGGCACCGGCACGCGACGAGGCCAGCTTTAAGTTGTGCACCAGCCGCTGTGTGACGCGCATGCGCTTCCGGCACTGCCGCGTCAGCACCAAGATCGGGCCGCTCTGGAAGCTGCAGCACGTGGGCGTCAAGACTACGCGCTCTCACGCGGGCCACGCCTGTGAGCACAACGAGCTGCCGTGCCTTCACTTGCGAGTTGCGCCTGGTGGTCTGGCCAGTCGAGTTCAAACCGGAGCTACCCCCACGTTACGACGGCATCCTCTACCCAACGGAGTTCCTCCAGCTCTACGCGCTGAGCATCAAGGCGGCGAATGGTGATTACAAGGTCATGGCGAACTAGTTCCTGTTGGCCCTTGATGACCCACAAGTATAGGGGATCAATTGTAAATCTTTTCGATAAGTAAGAGTGTCGAACCCAGTGAGGAATAGAAGGAAATGACAAGTGGTTTTCAACAAGGTAATATCTGCAAGTGCTGAAATTGTAAGTAACAGGGTAGTTTGATAGCAAGATAATTTGTAACGAGCAAGTAACGATAATAGTAGCAAAAGTGCAGCAAGGTAGCCCAATGCTTTTGAGGCAAAGGAAAGGCCAAAACGGTCTCTTATGATAAGCAAAGCGTTCTTGAGGGTACACGGGATTTTCATCTAGTCACTTTCACCATGTTGGCTTGATTCATGTTCGCTACTTTGATAATTTAATATGTGGGTAGACCGGTGCTTAGGTGCTACTCTTACTTGAACGAACCGCCTACTTATGATTAACCCTCCCGAAAGCATCTACAACTACGACAAAAGTATTAAGAATAAATTCTAACCATAGCATTGAATTTTCGATCCAATCGGTCCCTTACGGAATAGCGCATAAACTGGGGTTTGAGCTTCTATCACTCTCGCAACCCATCATCTAATTGCTACTCCACAATGCATTCCCTTAGGCCCAAATATGGTGAAGTGTCATGTAGTCGACGTTCACATGGCACCACTAAGGGAATCACAACATACACACTATCAAAATATCGAACACATATCAAGTTCACATGATTACTTGCAACATGATTTCTCTCGTGACCTCAAGAACAAAAGAAACTACTCACAAATAATAATCATACTCAATATCAGAGGGGTATTAAATAGCATATTGGATCTGAACATATAATCTTCCACCAAAGAAACCATATAGTAATCAACTACAAGATGTAATCAACACTACTAGTCACCAACAAGCACCAATCTATAGTTCCGGTAACAAGATTGAACACAAGAGATGAACTAGGGTTTGAGATGAGATGGTGCTGTTGAAGATGTTGATGGAGATTGCCCTACTCAAGATGGGAGAGTTGTTGGTGATGATGATGAAGATGATTTCCCCCTCCGAGAGGGAAGTTCCCCAGGTGGAATCGCTTCGCCGGAGGGCAAAGGTGTTGGGGAACGTAGTATTTCAAAACTTTTCCTATGATCATGCAAGATCTATCTAGGAGATGCATAGCAACCAGAGGGGAGAGTGTGTCTACGTACCCTCATAGACCGAAAGCGGAAGCGTTGAGTAGCATGGTTGATGTAGTTGAACGTCTTCGCCATCCAACTGATCAAGTACCGAACACACGACACCTCCGCGATCTGCACACGTTCAACTCGGTGATGTCCCATGAACTCTAGATCCAGCTGAGGCCGAGGGAGAGTTTCGTCAGCACGACGGTGTGTTGACGGTGATGATGAAGTTACCGACGCAGGGCTTTGCCTAAGCACTATGACAATATGACCAAGGTGGAAATCTGTGGAGGGGGGCACCGCACACGGCTAAGAAATCAACTTGTTGTTTCTATGGGGTGCCCCTCTCCCCCGTATATAAAGGAGGGGAGGAGGAGGAGGAGGGCCGGCCACAAGGGGCGCGCCCAAAGGGGGTGAGGAAGTCCTGGATTAGGGGGTCTTCGGACAGCCGGACTATATCCTTTGGCCGGATTGTTGGACTATGAAGATACAAGATTGAAGACTTCGTCCCATGTCCGGATGGGACTCTACTTGGCATGGAAGGCAAGCTAGGCAATACGGATATGTATATCTCCTCCTTTGTAACCGACCTTGTGTAACCCTAGCCCTTTCCGGTGTCTATATAAACCGAAGGGTTTTAGTCCGTAGGACAACATACAATCATACCATAGGCTAGCTTCTAGGGTTTAGCCTCTCTGATCTCGTGGTAGATCTACTCTTGTAATACCCATATCATCAAGAATAAATCAAGCAGGACGTAGGGTTTTACCTCCATCAAGAGGGCCCGAACCTGGGTAAAACATCGTGTCCCCTGCCTCCTGTTACCATCCGCCTTAGACGCACAGTTCGGGACCCCCTACCCAAGATCCGCCGGTTTTGACACCGACATTGGTGCTTTCATTGAGAGTTCCTCTGTGTCATCGCCGTTAGGTTTGATGGATCCTACAATCATCGATAGCGATGCAGTCCAGGGTGAGACTTTTCTCCCCGGACAGATCTTTGTGTTCGGTGGCTTCGCACTGCGGGCCAACTCGCTTGGCCATCTAGAGCAGATCGAAAGTTACGCCCCTGGCCACCAGGTCAGATTTGGAAGCTTAAACTACACGGCCGATATCCGCCGAGACTTGATCTTCAACGGATTCGAGCCTCTGCCTTGTGCGCCATGCGGTCACGATGAGTACGATTTAGCTCTACCATCAGACAGTGTTCAAGAGATCGCACCGGCAGCCGCTCCGACCCTCAATTCGGAGCCAGTTGCGCCATCCATGGATGGGTGGATGGACCCCGCCACGGAGGCCTTACCCTCAGCGGCGATCGAGCCAAACATTGACCTTACCCTACACAAGAGTCGTGTTGTCAGACTGCCGGATCCTTTTCCGGCCACGGACTCCGAGCTGCCTGCGCCCGTTCCTAGCGAATCCAATTGGGCGCCCATCATGGAGTTTACCTCCGCGGATATTTTTCAACACTCGCCCTTTGGTGACATACTGAACTCATTAAGGTCTCTCTCCTTGTCAGGAGGATCCTGGCCGAACTATGTCCGGCAGGATTGGGATGCGGACGATGAAGAAATTCACTGCCCACCCACCACCCACCTAGTAGCCACTGTCGACGACTTAACCGACATGCTCGACTTCGACTCCGAAGGCATCGACGTATGGACAACGATGCAGGAGACGAAGAGGAACCACTGCCCACAGGGCATTGGACAACCACCTCATCATATGATATATACATGGTAGATACACCCAAAGAAGGTAATGGCGACGAGACAGCGGAGGATGACCCCTCCAAGAAGCAACCCAAGCGCCGACATCAGCGGCGCCGCTCTAAGTCCTGCCAAAGCAAAAGTGTTGATACCGGCACAGGAGACAATAACACTCCGGATAGTGCCGAAGATGGCAACAATCCCCTCCAGCAAGATTTAGAGCAGGAGGATGGAGGAGCCAGCCCTCCAGACAGAGCGGCAGATGGAGAGGCGGAGGATGATAATTACATGCCCCCCTCCGAAGACGAGGCAAGCCTCGACAATGACGAATTCGTCATGCCAGAGGATCCCATCGACCAAGACCACTTCAAGCGCCGGCTTACAGCCACGGAAAATAGCCTTAAGAAAAAGCAGCAGCAGCTTCAAGCTGATCAAGATCTGCTAGCTGACAGATGGACTGAAGTCCTCGCGGTCGGGGAATATAAACTGGAGCGCCCCTTCAAGAGTTACCCAAAATGCAGGTTGCTACCCTGACTGGAGGAAGAAGCGTATGACGCGGCTGATCGGCCACCTCGTGGCCGCGATAGAGAGGCATTCCAGCCAAAAACCTAGTCTGCACCCCGACGCCATTCAAATAAAAAGGCCTGGGGAAATACGCCAGACCTGCGAGACGTATTGGAGGACAAAGCAAAACATGCAAGATCGATCTACAAATCATGAGGGCGCGCCACTATGCAAGACGATAAACGTCACACCGGATACAGTAAAAGTAAATCCGGCCGGGCCGAACACAGCGGGCAAGACCCATTCGAGCTGCGTCGCGATATAGTCCAATACAGAGGCGCTACACACCCCTTATGCTTCACAGACGAAGTCATGGATCATAAAATCCCAGAGGGTTTCAAACCTGTAAATATTGAATCATACGACAGCACAACAGATCCTGTGGTATGGATTGAGGATTTCCTCCTCCACATCCACATGGCCCGCGGTGATGACTTACACGCCATCAAATACCTCCCACTAAATCTCAAAGGACAAGCGCCGCATTGGCTTAACAGCTTGCCAGCAGAGTCCATTAGCTATTGGGAAGATCTAGAGGCCGCATTCATCAACAACTTTCAGGGCACTTATGTGCGACCACCAGATGCCGATGACTTGAGCCACATAATTCAGCAGCCAGAAGAATCGTCCAGGCAATTCTAGACTTGGTTCCTAACAAAGAAAAATCAAATCGTCGACTGTCCGGATGCAGAGGCCCTAGCAGCTTTCAAACACACATCCGCGACGAGTGGCTAGCCCGGCACCTTGGTCAGGAAAAGCCAAAATCTATGGCAGCCCTCACGACACTCATGACCCGCTTTTGTGCGGGAGAAGACAGTTGGCTGGCTCGCAGTAATAACATATCAAAGAACCGTGGTACTACGGATACCAAGGACGGCAATGGCAGGTCACGTCGAAATAAACATAAGCGCCGCATTAACAGTGACAATACCAAGGATACGGCAGTCAATGCCGGATTCAAAGGCTCTAAACCCGGTCAGTGGAAAAAGCCATTTAAAAGAAGCACTCCGGGCCCGTCCAGTTTGGACCGCATACTCGATCGCTCGTGTCAAATACACGGTACCCCCGACAAGCCAGCCAACCACACCAACAGGGATTGTTGGGTGTTCAAGCAGGCCGGCAAGTTAATTGCGGAAGACAAAGATAAGGGGCCACATAGCGATGACGAAGAGGAGCCCCGGCAGCCAAACAGCGGAGGACAGAAGAGGTTCCCCCCACAAGTACAGACGGAGAACATGATATATGCAACCCACATCCCCAAGAGGGAGCGGAAGCGTGCGCTCAGGGACGTATATGCGTTGGAGCCAGTCGCTCCAAAGTTCAACCCATGGTCCTCCTGTCCGATCACCTTCGATCGCAGGGACCACCCCACTAGTATCCGTCATGGCGGATTCGCCGCACTGGTCCTAGACCCAATCATTGACGAATTTCACCTCACTCGAGTCCTTATGGATGGCGGCAGCAACCTGAACCTACTTTATCGGGACACAGTGCGCAAAATGGGTATAGACCCCTCAAGGATCAAACCCACGAAAACGGCCTTTAAAGGCGTCATACCAGGTGTAGAGGCCCATTGCACAGGCTCAATTACACTGGAGGTGGTCTTCGGATCCCCAGATAACTTTCAAAGCAAAGAACTAATCTTCTATATAGTCCCGTTTCGCAGTGGCTATCATGCATTGCTCGGGCGAACCGCATTTGCGAGATTCAATGCGGTACCGCATTATGCATACCTCAAGCTCAAGATGCTAGGACCTCGGGGGGTCATCACAGTTAATGGAAACACAGAGCGCTCTCTCCGCACGGAGGAGCACACTGCGGCCCTCGCAGCAGAAGTGCAAAGCAGCCTCTCAAGGCAATCCACCAGTTCGGCATTTTAAGACCCGGACACCTTCAAGCGCGCTCGGAGTAATCAGCAACTAGACCGCCTGGCACGATCTGAGCTCGCGTAGCAATGCGGCCCCCACCCCAGCCCAAGCCAAACGGCGAAATTCGTGCCAGGCGTACATAATTACGCATTAAAAATACCATGGGCACAGGCGGGGAGGGGGCACAACTACGGCACACCCCAATACGCGGCTTAAACCGCACTAGTGGCTTCCCGCTTTGTTATTTTTCTCTTTCAGGACTTTAATCTCTAGAAACCCTGTCTGGCAGCATGATTGCCGAACACATGATGCAGCAACAAAGGACGAAGAAAGCTATGTCACACCATAGAACTCCCAGGTGGATTACGATAACGAGTGAAATATTTGCTTTAATACCATTCCTCGGCTTGCCCTTGGAAGGGACATAGTCCTACTTTTTGCTTATCGCACTATCTGTATCATTCTGCTTTAACGCGCCTTTTTGAATAAACAATGCATAACATTACGACTATTATTGCATTCTTGTTTTATATATATATGTTCATTAATGACGCCTTGCAACCGTACACTTTGGTACGGCCAATGCACCAGGGGCTTAAGTACCCCACAACGGTGTGAGAAGTCCGAACACTTTCACAAGTGCGGCACCCCGAACTTATAGCATTATATGCATCAGCTCCGAATCATGTCTTTGGTCAAATGTTGGGTTTGCCCGGCTCCTATGTTTTGGTACCTTACGTTCCGCTCTATCGGCTAAGGTAGCACTAGGAGAACTACTGCGATTGTGCCTCGGTTCTGCTGGGCTAAGCACCTCAGTAGAGAAAGCTAAAACTGACTGTCATGATAAGGCGAGAGACTGGTCGCTGTTCGGCGAGGTTTCGAGTCCCTAAAGACTTATGCCGCTTAGAGCGAGGAGCCGGTCCTGTCCGGCTTAAAGGCGTGTATCGCGCCCCGAATTCGGCCTTCCGAATACCAGGGGCTTCGCCGAAATTTAAAATTATAGACTTCTATGGCTAAGTGAGAGTGATAAAGCATTATTAGTCCGGTTGCCTTGTTCGCTGTGCTGAGCACCTCCCTCGAAGGACCCAAGAATGGGAACAAGAGTGCTCAGGTTTATCCCGAACACTCCAGCACTCGCGGCATGGGGGCAGAAGCCGAGGACTAGCCATCTCTCAGATTGGATAAACAGCCAAACAGAAGGTAATATTTTAAATTCAAACAAGCGTTTCATAGCGCATATGAAACAAGTTTTCATCATACAGGATCACACGAGCAAGTTTACTCAAATATTACATCCTTTGGACATTTGTCCGCTACAAGACGGGCACCCTTCAGGACACCCTCATAATAAATTTCGGGGGTGCGATGCTCCTTGCCCTGCGGCGGTCCTTCCTTGATCAGCTTCACGGCATCTAGCTTGGCCCATTGCACCTTCACACGGGCGAAAGCCCGACGTGCACCTTCGATGTAGACGGACCGCTTGACAACTTCCAACCGTGGGCAGGCATCCACAAGCCGCCTCACCAGGCCGAAGTAGCTATTCGGAAGGGCGTCGCCAGGCCACAACCAGACTATAAAGCCCTTCATGGCCTGTTCGGCCGCCTTGTGTAGCTCGACCAGCTGCTTCAGTTGGTCGCTCATAGGCATGATACGTCTCCAACGTATCTATAATTTTTTATTGCTCCATGCTATATTATCTACTGTTTTGGGCAATATTGGGCTTTATTAACCACTTTTATATTATTTTTGGGACTAACCTATTAACCGGAGGCCCAGCCCAGATTTGCTGTTTTATGCCTATTTCAGTGTTTTTAAGAAAAGGAATATCAGACGGAGTCGAAACGGAACGAAATCAACTGGAGAAGTTATTTTTGGAAGGAAACACACCCGATGGACTTGGACCCTACGTCAAGGAAGGAACGAGGTGCTCACGAGGGTGGGGGGCGCCCCCCCTAGGGCGCGCCCCCCCTAGGGCGCGCCCCCTGTCTTGTGGGACCCCCGTGGCTCCCCTGACGCACCTCCTGCACCCATATATACCTACGTGACCTAAAACTTCCAGAACAGACAATAGATCGGGAGTTCCGCCGCCAGAAGCCTCCGTAGCCACGGAAAGCCAATCTAGACCCGTTCCGGCACCCTGCCGGAGGGGGCAATCCCTCTCCGGTGGCCATCTTCATCATCCCGGTGCTCTCCATGACGAGGAGGGAGTAGTTCTCCCTCGGGGCTGAGGGTATGTACCAGTAGCTATGTGTTTGATCTCTCTCTCTCGTGTTCTTGATTTGGCACGATCTTGATGTATCGCGAGCTTTGCTATTATATTTGGATCCTATGATGTTTCTTCCCCCCTCTACTCTCTTGTAATGAATTGAGTTTCCCCTTTGAAGTTATCTTATCGGATTGAGTCTTTAAAGATTTGAGAACACTTGATGTATATCTTGCCGTGGATATCTGTGGTGACAATGGGATATCACGTGATTCACTTGACGTATGTTTTGGTGATCAACTTGCGGGTTCTGCCCATGAACCTATGCATAGGGGTTGGCACACGTTTTTGTCGTGATTCTCCGGTAGAAACTTTGGGGCACTCTTTGAGGTCCTATGTGTTGGTTGAATAGATGAATCTGAGATTGTGTGATGCATATCGTATAATCATACCCACGGATACTTTAGGTGACATTGGAGTATCTAGGTGACATTAGGGTTTTGGTTGATTTGTGTCTTAAGGTGTTATTTTAGTACGAACTCTAGGGCTGTTTGTGACACTTATAGGAATAGCCCAACTGATTGATTGGAAAGAATAACTTTGAGGTGGTTTCGTACCCTACCATAATCTCTTCGTTCGTTCTCCGCTATTAGTGACTTTGGAGTGACTCTTTGTTGGATGTTGAGGGATAGTTATGTGATCCAATTATGATATTATTGTTGAGGGAACTTACACTAGCGAAAGTATGAACCCTAGGCCTTGTTTCCTAGCATTGCCATACCGTTTACGCTCATTTTTATAATTAGTTACCTTGCTGTTTTTATAATTTCAGATTACAAATACCTTTATCTACTATCCATATTGCACCTGTATCACCATATCTTCGCCGAACTAGTGCACCTATACAATTTACCATTGTATTGGGTGTGTTGGGGACATAAGAGACTCTTTGTTATTTGGTTGCAGGGTTGCTTGAGAGAGACCATCTTCATCCTACGCCTCCTACGGATTGATAAACCTTAGGTCATCCACTTGAGGGAAATTTGCTACTGTCCTACAAACCTCTGCACTTGGAGGCCCAACAACGTCTACAAGAAGAAGGTTGTGTAGTAGACATCAAGCTCTTTTCTGGCGTTGTTGCCGGGGTGGTGAGTGCTTGAAGGTATATATTTAGATCTTGCAATCGAGTATTTTAGTTTCTTGTTTTATCACTAGTTTAGTTTATAAAAGAAAACTAAAAAAATGGAATTGAGTTTGTCTCATACGCTTCACCTTTTTAATATCTTTCGTGAGTATGATGGAAAGGATAATTGTGCTCAAGTGCTAGAAGAAGAGATCTGTAAAATGTTTGGCACTAAATATTTGAATGATGAGCATGATTGCAATGTTGTTAGTACGAATTATTTGAATATCCATGATGCTAATGATGATTGCACTAGTTATGATGAAAATACCTCCTATAAACATGTCAATTTTTGTGGAGTAGACTGGGTTTGCAAGTACACACCAAATAGGGAAGACAGATATGGCAAGAGGCATAAGTACTTAGAAACCAAATTGTTGCAAGAAGAGCTAGATGAATGTGCTGAAAATTTAAAATATCTTACCCATACTTGCGAACTTTGCAATGAACATGGTCATTTAAATATCAAATGCAAATTGTTTCATGACCGTATCGTGTCCAAAAATTGTGATGACTTGATTTCCCTTGCACATCATAATGAACTTAGTTTGCTCTTTGGTTATGAAGAAATGAAACGTATAACTGAGGGTATTCCAAAATTTAATCTCGATAAACTTCTTGGTTTTGATCTAGAGAAGATTTATATGTATTGTGCGGTGAATTGCATTGAAAATCCTTATATTGCCAATTACATAAAGGAAAGAAAACAAATAGAAGATGAAGAGAATGCTAACGAAAGGGAAGAGACTTCCCAATATTCTCCTATTATTTCTTATGATGAATCAGGTAACGAAGAGGAGCCCTCTATTCAACCAATCTCATTAATAAGGAACTCCAAAACGAGGATTGAACCCATGCATGATGTGGTGAAGAAGAAGAAAAGAAAAAGGAAGAGAGGTAAAAAGATATCTCTCCCAAATAATGCTGCTCCTATTACTATTGTGCCTCATGAAAATATAATTGTGGAAGATAATGATACTTCTTATGATCTTGAAAATCTTTTTGGCACTTGCTTGGAAGAATATGATAATTGCTATACTATTGGTGCTATCCATAGTATTAATTATGAGAGTCATTATGCTTATGATATGAAAAGGCCCAAGCTTGGGGAAGCTATGATTAATGAAGATGATATTTTTAGTCTCCCAAGTTTTGATATGCAAGTTTATAATGATGATAGCATGCCTCCTACTTATGATAATTATTGTGATGATACATATGCTATAAAAAGTAGTGATTATATTTATAAAACTTGTCATGATTATGATTACCCCTTCTCTGAACATTACTCTTTTAATGTGGAACCAATTTATAGTATCCAAGTCTCTTATGATACTTCCACTATCCCGAATGAGAAGAATTTTGCTTATATGGAGAGTAATAAAATTTCTATGCTTGTAGATCATGAAAATAATGCTTTAGGTGCTGGTTATACTGTTGAATTCATTCATGATGCTACTGAAAATTATTATGAGGGAGGAACATATGCTTGTAGGAATTGCAATAATATCAAGTTTCCTCTCTATGTGCTTAAAGTTTTGAAGTCATGCTTGTTTTTCCCTCCTATGCTAGTTGATTATTGTTCCCACAAGTTGTTTGCTCACAAAATCCCTATGCATAGGAAGTATGTTAGACTTAAATGTGCTAGTCATATTCTTCATGATGCTCTCTTTATGTTTCAATTCTTATCTTTTATGTGAGCATCATTGAAATCATCATGCCTAGCTAGGGGCATTAAACGATAGCGCTTGTTGGGAGGCAACCCAATTTTATTTTTGTTCCTTGCTTCTTGTTCCTGTTTAATAATAAATAATTCATCTAGCCTCTGTTTAGATGTGGTTCTATGCTTTTAATTAGTGTTTGTGCCAAGTAGAACCTTTGGGAAGACTTGGGGGAAGTCCTGTTGATCATGCTATGAAAAACAGAAACTTTAGCGCTCACGAGAATTCCTGCCATTTTTATTTGGAGAGTGCTATTTAGTTAATTCTTTTTTCAGATGATTAATAGATAAATTCCTCAGGTCCATCAATTTATTTGAGAATTTTATGAATTCTAGAAGTATATGTTTGATCCATATTACTACAGACTGTTCTGTTTTTGACAGATTCTGTTTTTCATGTGTTGTTTACTTATTTTGATGAATCTATGGATAGTAAAATAGTTTATAAACCATAGAGAAGTTGGAATAGAGTAGGTTTAACACCAATATAAATAAAGAATGAGTTCATTACAGTACCTTGAAGTGGTGATTTATTTTCTTATACTAACAGAGCTTACGAGTTTTCTGTTAAGTTTTGTGTTGTGAAGTTTTCAAGTTTTGGGTAAGGATTCGATGGACAATGGAATAAGGAGTGGCAAGAGCCAAAGCTTGGGGATGCCCAAGGCACCACAAGGTAATATTAAATGAAAACCAAGAGCCTAAGCTTGGGGATGCCCCGGAAGGCATCCCCTCTTTCGTCTTCGTTCATCGGTAACTTTACTTGGAGCTATATTTTTATTCGCCACATGATATGTGTTTTGCTTGGAGCGTCAATTTATTTTGTTAGGATTTGCTTGCTGTTTGAATAAAGTATCAAGATCTGAAATTGTTAAATGTTAGAGAGTCTTCACATGGTTGCATAATTATTCAACTACTCATTGATCTTCACTTATATCTTTCGGAGTAGTTTGTCATTTGCTCTAGTGCTTCACTTATATCTTTTAGAGCATGGTGGTAGTTTTATTTTGAAGAAATAGATGAACTCTCATGCTTCACTTATATTATTTTGAGAGTCTTAAATAGCATGGTAATTTGCTTAAAATCCTAATATGCTAGGTATTCAAGAATAATAAAATTCTCTTATGAGTGTGTTGAATACTATGAGAAGTTTGATGCTTGATGATTGTTTTGAGATATGGAGATGGTGATATTAGAGTCATGCTAGTTGAGTAGTTGTGAATTTGAGAGATACTTGTGTTGAAGTTTGTGATTCCCGTAGCATGCACATATGGTGAACCGTTATGTAACGAAGTCGGCGCATGAGGTGTTTATTTATTGTCTTCCTTATGAGTGGTGGTCGGGGACGAGCGATGGTCTTTTCCTACAAATCTATCCCCCTAGGAGCATGCGCGTAGTACTTTGTTTTGATGACTAATAGATTTTTGCAATAAGTATGTGAGTTCTTTATGACTAATGTTGAGTCCATGGATTATACGCACTCTCACCCTTCCACCCTTGCTAGCCTCTCTAGTACTGCGCACCTTTCGGCGGTACCATAAACCCACCATATACCTTCCTCAAAACAGCCACCATACCTACCTATTATGGAATCTCCATAGCCATTCCGAGATATATTGCCATGCAACTTTCCACCGTTCCGTTATTATGACACGCTTCATCATTGTCATATTGCTTTGCATGATCATGTAGTTGACATTGTATTTGTGGCAAAGCCACCGTTCATAATTCTTTCATACATGTCACTCTTGATTCATAGCATATCCCGGTACACCGCCGGAGGCATCCATATAGATTCATACTTTGTTCTAGTATCGAGTTGTATCATCGAGTTGTAAATAAATAGAAGTGTGATGATCATCATTCAATAGAGCATTGTCCCCTCCCAAAAAAAGAGAAAAAAAGAGAAAGGCCAAATAAAAAATAAAAATAAATAAAAGGGGCAGTGCTACTATCCTTTTTCCACACTTGTGCTTCAAAGTAGCACCATGATATAGCGAGTCTCATATATTGTGCTTCAAAGTAGCACCATGTTCTTCATATAGAGAGTCTCATATGTTGTCACTTTCATATACTAGTGGGAATTTTACATTATAGAACTTGGCTTGTATATTCCAATGATGGGCTTCCTCAAATTTCCCTAGGTCTTCGTGAGAAAGCAAGTTGGATGCACACCCACTAGTTTCTTTTGTTGAGCTTTCATACATTTATAGCTCTAGTGCATCCGTTGCATGGCAATCCCTACTCACTCACATTGATATCTATTGATGGGCATCTCCATAGCCCGTTGATATGCCTAGTCGATGTGAGACTATCTTCTCCCTTTTTGTCTTCTCCACAACCACCATTCTATTCCACCTATAGTGCTATGTCCATGGCTCACGCTCATGTATTGCGTGAAGATTGAAAAAGTTTGAGAACATCAAAAGTACGAAACAATTGCTTGGCTTGTCATCGGGGTTGTGCATGATTTAAATATGTTGTGTGGTGAAGATGGGGCATAGCCAGACTATATGATTTTGTAGGGATAGCTTTCTTTGGCCATGTTATTTTGAGAAGACATAATTGCTTAGTTGGTATGCTTGAAGTATTATTATTTCTATGTCAATATGAAATTTTGTCTTGAATGTTTCGAATCTGAATATGCATGCCACAATTAAGAAGAATTACATTGAAATTATGCCAACTAGCATTCCACATCAAAAATTATCTTTTTTATCATTTACCTACTCGAGGACGAGCAGGAATTAAGCTTGGGGATGCTTGATACGTCTCCAACGTATCTATAATTTTTGATTGCTCCATGCTATATTATCTACTGTTTTGGGCAATATCGGGCTTTATTATCCACTTTTATATTATTTTGGGACTAACCTATTAACCGGAGGCCCAGCCCAGATTTGCTGTTTTATGCCTATTTCTGTGTTTTGAAGAAAAGGAATATCAGACGGAGTCGAAACGGAACGAAATCAACTAGAGAAGTTATTTTTGGAAGGAAACACACCCAATGGACTTGGACCCTACGTCAAGGAAGGAACGAGGTGCTCACGAGGGTGGGGGGCGCCCCCCCCCCCACCTAGGGCGCGCCCCCCTGTCTCGTGGCGCCCCCGTGGTTCCCCTGACGTACCTCCTGCACCCATATATACCTACGTGACCTAAAACTTCCAGAACAGACAATAGATCGGGAGTTCCGCTGCCAGAAGCCTCCGTAGCCATCGAAAGCCAATCTAGACCCGTTCCGGCACCCTGCCGGAGGGGGCAATCCCTCTCCGGTGGCCATCTTCATCATCCCGGTGCTCTCCATGACGAGGAGGGAGAAGTTCTCCCTCGGGGCTGAGGGTATGTACCAGTAGCTATGTGTTTGATCTCTCTCTCTCTCTCTCTCTCGTGTTCTTGATTTGGCACGATCTTGATGTATCGTGAGCTTTGCTATTATATTTGGATCCTATGATGTTTCTTCCCCCCTCTACTCTCTTGTAATTAATTGAGTTTCCCCTTTGAAGTTATCTTATCGGATTGAGTCTTTAAAGATTTGAGAACACTTGATGTATGTCTTGCCATGGATATCTGTGGTGACAATGGGATATCACGTGATTCACTTGATGTATATTTTGGTGATCAACTTGCGGGTTCTGCCCATGAACCTATGCATAGGGGTTAGCACACGTTTTCGTCGTGATTCTCCGGTAGAAACTTTGGGGCACTCTTTGAGGTCCTATGTGTTGGTTGAATAGATGAATCTGAGATTGTGTGATGCATATCGTATAATCATACCTACGGATACTTGAGGTGACATTGGAGTATCTAGGTGACATTAGGGTTTTGGTTGATTTGTGTCTTAAGGTGTTATTCTAGTACGAACTCTAGGGCTGTTTGTGACACTTATAGGAATAGCCCAACGGATTGATTGGAAAGAATAACTTTGAGGTGGTTTCGTACCCTACCATAATCTCTTCGTTCGTTATCCGCTATTAGTGACTTTGGAGTGACTCTTTGTTGCATGTTGAGGGATAGTTATGTGATCCAATTATGATATTATTGTTGAGGAAACTTACACTAGCGAAAGTATGAACCCTAGGCCTTGTTTCCTAGCATTGAAATACCGTTTACGCTCACTTTTATCATTAGTTACCTTGCTGTTTTTATAATTTCAGATTACAAATACCTTTATCTACTATCCATATTGCACCTGTATCACCATCTCTTCGCCGAACTAGTGCAGCTATACAATTTACCATTGTATTGGGTGTGTTGGGGACACAAGAGACTCTTTGTTATTTGGTTGCAGGGTTGCTTGAGAGAGACCATCTTCATCCTACGCCTCCTACGGATTGATAAACCTTAGGTCATCCACTTGAGGGAAATTTGCTACTGTCCTACAAACCTCTGCACTTGGAGGCCCAACAATGTCTACAAGAAGAAGGTTGTGTAGTAGACATCAAGGCACCGGGTGTTCGGTCCCAGTATACTGAGACCAGAACAACTTCTCCATTGAGCTTCCCTCCTCGGCCTGGTAAAACTGTGCAGCATCCGACACGCTGCGGGGCAAATCTGTGAATGCTCCTGGAGAGCTCCGGATTCGGGTAAGTAATAGTTAATTTACTTTCACATGCTTGCTTTGCATATAGAATGCCTTACCCGCCGCTATGTTCTTCATCGCGCCAATCTCCTGGAGGGCCTTTTGGGCTTCGGCCTTGGCACTCTTTGTGCTCTCGAGGGCCGCGGCAAGCTCAGACTCTCGCGTCTTTGAGTCAAGCTCCAACGCCTCGTGCTTCATCACGAGAGCCTGGAGCTCCTGATGCACCTCGCCCACCCGAGCCTCTTGCCTTTCCCGCTCGGTGCGCTCCTTGGCCGCTTTGTCTTCGGCCTTGGATAGCGCTTGCTTCAGGGTCGCCACCTTGGTCGTGGCCCCTGGCAAATATATGATGATCCTGTCATTTTGCAATCGCGTCTTCTTTTATATATACATATCTATAGACAAGGTATTACTTACCCTTGTTCTCCTCGACCTGCCTCTTGGCAAGGCCGAGCTCTTTCTTGGACCCCTCGAGCTCCTGCTTCAGTGTGGCGACCTCCTCTGTCAGTGCGGCTGAGGCCAACAGCAAAGCCTGCATACGCATATAGGCATAATTATGTTAGACTCCCGCGGTATTATTTGATCCTCTATTCGGCTTTTCTTTTTGAACACCGAACAGAGCATCAGGGGCTACTGTCTATGCGGTAATATTTTTCCTATATTTCGAACACTTACCTCAAAACCTGTTAGAAAGCTGGCACAGGCTTCAGTCAATCCGCTCTTGGCGGACTGAACCTTTTGGACCACCGCACTCATAATAGTACAGTGCTCCTCGTCGATGGAAGCGCTGCGAAGCGCTCCCAGCACTTTGTCCGGCGCCTCTGGATGGACAGAGGTCACTGGCACATGCGTCGTGCCCCTCTTGGAAGGAGGCCGCCTGCCCGAGTCTGGAACCACTGGAGGTTCCGGCGCGGTGTTCGGCTGAGGGCCGAACTCGGAGCCCTCAGGGGCCTTGTTCCCTCCGCTCCCGGAGTCCGGAAGGTCACCTTGAGGCGCCTCCGGGACTGTCTCCCCTCGACCCGGTGCCTCCTGAGACAATACCTCTGCATCGTCCGTAGGGCAAGGGGAGGTGGCGGTCGGTAGTGGATCGTTATCCATATCCGACAAGCCTAGGGAGCCGTCCGACGATACATCAATATGGGCTCGGGGCGGCCTGCATAATCATATTCGGCGTTAGGAGAAGCAGTGCAACAAAGGAATGCTATGAGCTACTCTGGTATCCGAATACTTACAACTTCGCCAGGGGCTTGGCCCTGAGCAGCCACTCGTCTTTGCCTTCGGCGGCAGTGGTGGAACTGTTCGGAAGGAGAGTCCTTCCCTTCTTGGACCCTTCGGCCTCCCCAGTTGGGACGACCTTCCTTTTCTTGTCTCCCCCAACTGAAGGGGGAGCATCTTCTTCTCCCTCCTCGTCTTCGGGGGAGGAGTGTGTCGTAGAGTTATCGGACGATGAGTCTGATGATGCCTGGCGTCGGGAACTCTTTCGGGTTCCCTTGGCCTTCTTGGTCTTCTTCGGCACCTTGTAAGGAGACGGAGTCAGCATCTTCGTCAGGAGAGCGTCTGCTGGGCCTTTGGGCAAAGGAGCCGGACAGTCGATCTGTCCGGCCATCTCCTGCCAGTCTTGTCAAAGGTACGGGAGCTTAGATCCCGCATAGAGTCAAACTATGAAAAACAAGTATCCTGTGAGAGGTAAAATAGCTTACCGCGCTGGCTTGGCACTTCACGCAGAATCCGCGATCCTCGGTAGTGGGAGGGGGAACCTCGGCACCCTTGAATAGCACCATCCAAGCATCCTCGTGAGTTGTGTCGAAGAGCCTGTTCAGAGTTCGATGCTGGGCCGGGTCGAACTCCCACAAGTTGAAAGCCCGTTGTTGGCACGGGAGGATCCGGCGGATGAGCATGACCTGGACTACATTGACGAGTTTGAGCTTCTTGTTCACCATGTTTTGAATACATGTTTGGAGTCCGGTCAGCTCTCCCAAACTACCCCAGGACAGGCCCTTCTCTTGCCAGGAGGTGAGCCGCGTGGGGATGCCAGATCGGAACTCGGGGGCCACTGCCCATTTAGGGTCACGCGGCTCGGTGATGTAGAACCACCCCGATTGCCACCCCTTTATGGTCTCCACGAAGGAGCCCTCGAGCCATGTGACATTGGGCATCTTGCCCACCATGGCGCCTCCGCACTCCACCTGGCAGCCGCTCACTACCTTCGGCTTGACATTGAAGGTTTTCAGCCATAAGCTGAAGTGGGGCTTGATGCGGAGGAAGGCCTCGCACACAACGATAAACGCCGAGATGTTGAGGATGAAGTTCGGGGCCAGATCATGGAAATCCAGGCCGTAGTAGAACATGAGCCCCCGGACGAATGGGTGGAGAGGGAATCCCAGTCCGTGGAGGAAATGGGTAAGGAACACTACCCTCTCATGGGGCCTGGGGGTGGGGATGAGCTGCCCCTCATCTAGGAGCCGGTGCGCGATGTCGTCGGGCAGGTATCCGGCTCTCCTCAGCTTCTTGATGTGTCCCTCTGTGACGGAGGAGACCATCCACCTGCCTCCCGCTGCGGACATGGTTGGAGAAGGTCGAGGTGGCAAATGCAGACTTGGGCGCTGGAGCTCGAGTGTGCGAAAATGGATGAGCAAAGGAGGAAGAAGGCGTGGATGAAAAGGTGAATCATTATCCCTTTATATGGGCGGTCGAAACTATGCGCCCCCACTAGCCTGGTAAAACTCGCTTATCCCCCAAGCGCCGTAATCGAACGCGCGGTTGGGTTACCCACGCCCGTATTGATGAGAATCCCGTGATAAGGGGAACACGATCTCTGCTTTGACAAGACGTGTCAAAAAACTGCCTCGCGTTATGTGCGGGGCTAGTTAAAGGAAACAGTTCGAATAATCATCGGGCCATGGCATAATGTCGTGTTGCCAAAACAAGTCAGTAAATTGGATTTATGGAAATGTTATTCTCTCTACGGTGGTGTGTGGAACTTATTTTGCAGGGTCGGACACTATCCTTGTGTTCAAATTCTTCTGTGGTGTATTCGGAGGAGGAACCCGCCTTGCAATGCCGAAGAGAATACTGCGCGCCGGACTCATCGTCATTGAAAGCCTGGTTCAGGGGCTACTGAGGGAGTCCTGGATTAGGGGGTCTCCGGACAGCCGGACTATATCCTTTGGCCGGATTGTTGGACTATGAAGATACAAGATTGAAGACTTCGTCCCGTGTTCGGCTGGGACTCTACTTGGCGTGAAAGGCAAGCTAGGCAATACGGATATGTATATCTCCTCCTTTGTAACCGACCTTGTGTAACCCTAGCCCTTTCCGGTGTCTATATAAACCGGAGGGTTTTAGTCCGTAGGACAACATACAATCATACCATAGGCTAGCTTCTAGGGTTTAGCCTCTCTGATCTCGTGGTAGATCTACTCTTATAATACCCATATCATCAAGAATAAATCAAGCAGGACGTAGGGTTTTACCTCCATCAAGAGGGCCCAAACCTGGGTAAAACATCATGTCCCCTGCCTCCTGTTACCATCCGCCTTAGACGCACAGTTCGGGACCCCCTACCCGAGATCCGCCGGTTTTGACACCGACAGGGGGTTTCCTACTCCTAGTAGGAGTAGGTTTCCCCCTTACCTAGTCCAAGTAGGAGAAGAAGGAAGGAGAGGAGAGGTAGAAGGAAAGAGGGGGCGCCGCCCCCTCCCTAGTCCAATTCAGACCAGCCCATGGGGGGGGGGGCGACCTCCCCTTGTGGCCCTTCTCTCCTTTCCACTAAGGCCCATGAAGGCCCAATACTTCCCCTGGCAAATTCCCGTAACTCTCCGGTACTCCGAAAAATACCCGAACCACTCAGAACCTTTCCGATGTCCGAATATAGCCTTCCAATATATCGATCTTTACATATCAGCCATTTCGAGACTCCTCATCATGTCTGTGATCTCATCCGAGACTCCGAACAAACTTCGGTCAACAAAGCACATAACTCATAATAAAAATCGTCATCGAACGTTAAGCGTGCGGACCCTACGGGTTCGAGAACTATCTAGACATTACCGAGACATATCTCCGGTCAATTAGCAATAGCGAAACCTGGATGCTCATATTGGCTCCTAGATATTCTACGAAGATCTTTATCGGTCAAGCCGCATAACAACATATGTTCTTCCCATTGTCATCGGTATGTTAATTTCCCAAGATTCGATCGTTGTTATCATCATACCTAGTTCAATCTCGTTACTCGCAAGTCTCTTTACTAGTTCCGTAATGCATCATCCCGTAACTAACTCATTAGTCACATTGCTTGGAAGGCTTATGGTGATGTGCATTACAGAGAGGGCCCAGAGATACCTCTCCAACAATCGGAGTGACAAATCCTAATCTCGATCTATGCCAACTCAACAAACACCACCGAAGACACCTATAGAGCATCTTTATAATCACCCAGATACGTTGTGACGTTTGATAGCACACTAAGTGTTCCTCCGGTATTCGGGAGTTGCATAATCTCATAGTCATAGGAACATGTATAAGTCATGAAGAAAGCAATAGCAACAAACTAAACGATCATAGTGCTAAGCTAACGGATGGGTCTTGTCCATCACATCATTCTCTAATGATGTGATCCTGTTCATCAAATGACAAGATATGTCTATTGTCAGGAAACTTAACCATCTTTGATAAACGAGCTAGTCAAGTAGAGGCATACTAGGGATACTCTGTTTGTCTATGTATTCACACATGTACTAAGTTTCCGGTTAATACAATTCTAGCATAAATAATAAACATTTATCATGATATAAGGAAATAAAAGTAACAACTTTATTATTGCCTCTAGGGCATATTTCCTCCAGTCTCCCAATTGCACTAGAGTCAATAATCTAGTTCACATCATCATGTGATTTCACACCAATAGTTCACATCTTTATGTGATTAGTTCACATCTCCATGTGACCAATACCCAAAGGGTTTACTAGAGTCAATAATCTAGTCCACATCGCTATGTGATTAACACCCAAAGAGTGATCATGTTTTGCTTGTGAGAGAAGTTTAGTCAACTAGTCTGCCACATTCAGAGCCGTATGTATTTTGCAAATTTTCTATATATGTCTACAATGCTCTGCACGGAGCTACTCTAGCTAATCGCTCCCACTTTTAATATGTATCTAGATCGAGACTTAGAGTCATCCAGATCTATGTCAAAGCTTGCATCGACATAAATCTTTACGACGAACTCTTTGTCACCTCCATAACCGAGAAATATTTCCTTATTCCACTAAGGATAATTTTGACCATTGTTTAGTGATCCACTCCTGGATCACTATTGTACCCTCTTGTCAAACTCATGGTGAGGTACACTATAGGTCTGATACACAGCATAGCATACTTTATAGAACCTATGACTGAGGCATAGGGAATGACTTTTCATTCTCTTTCTATTTTCTACCGTGGCCGGATTTTGAGTCTTTACTCAGTTTCACACCTTACAACTCAGGCGAGAACTCCTTCTTTGACAGATCCATTTTGAACTCCTTCAAAATCTTATCAAGGTATGTACTCATCGAAAGTCTTATCAAGCGTCTTGATCTATCTTTATAGATCTTGATGCCCAATATGTAAGTATCTTTACAGGTAATTCTTTCTTTGAAAAACTCCTTTCAAATTCTCCTTTATGCTTTCCAGAAAATTCTACATCATTTCCAATCAACAATATGTCATTCACATATACTTATCAGAAAGGCTGTAGTGCTCCCACTCACTTTCTTGTAAATATAGGCTTCACTGCAAGTCTGTATAAAACTATATGCTTTGATCAACTCATCAAAGTGTATATTCCAACTCCGAGATGCTTGCACCAGTCCATGGATGGATCGCTGGAGCTTGCTCACTTTGTTAGCACCTTTAGGATCGACAAAACCTTCTAGTTACATCATATACGACTCTTCTTTAATAAATCCATCAAGGAATACAGTTTTGACATCCATTTGCCAGATTTCATAAAATGCAACAACTGCTAACATGATTCAGACAGACTTTTAAGCATCGATACGAGTGAGAAAATCTCATCGTAGTCAAAACTTTGAACTTGTTGAAAACCTTTTTGCGACAATTCGAGCTTTGTATATAGTAACACTACTATCAGTGTCCGTCTTCCTCTTGAAGATCCATTTATTCTGAATGGCTCACTGATCATCGGGCAAGTCAATCAAAGTCCATACTTTGTTCTCATACATGGATCCCATCTCAGATTTCATGGCCTTAAGCCATTTCGCAAAATTTGGGCTCATCATCTCTTCCTCATGACTTTTGAGAGAACAGGATTACCAGAACAGGATTACCGTCATGGTCTAGTAACATGACTTCCAGAACAGGATTACCGTACCACTCTGGTGCGGAACATACTCTGGTTGACCTACGAGGTTCGGTAGTAACTTGATCTGAAGTTTCATGATCATCATCATTAACTTCCTCACTAATTGGTGTAGGCATCACTGGAACTGATTTCTGTAATGAACTACTTTACAATTCGGGAGAAGGTACAATTACCTCATCAAGTTCTACTTTCCTCCCACTCACTTCTTTTGAGAGAAACTCCTTCTCTTGAAAGGATCCACTCTTAGCAACAAAGATCTTGCCTTCGGATCTGTGATAGAAGGTGTACCCAACAGTTTCTTTTTGGTATCCTATGAAGATGCACTTCTCCAATTTGGGTTTGAGCTTATCAGGCTGAAACTTTTTCACATAAGCATCATAACGCCAAACTTTAAGAAACGACAGCCTAGGTTTCTTGCTAAACCACAGTTCACACGGTGTCATCTCAACGATTTTTAGACGGTGCCCTATTTAATGTGAATGCAGCTGTCTCTAATGCATAACCCCAAAACGATAGTGGTAAATCGGTAAGAGACATCATAGATTGCATCATATCTCATAAAGTACGGTTATGACGTTCGTACACACCATTACGATGTGGTGTTCCAGGTGGCGTGAGTTGCGAAACTATTCAACATTATTTCAATTAAAGGCCAAACTCGTAACTCAAATATTTCGTCTCCGCGATCAGATCGTAGAAACTTTGTTTTCTTGTTACAATGATTCTCCACTTCACTCTGAAATTCTTTGAACTTTTCAAACGTTTCAGACTTGTGTTTCATTAAGTAGATATACTCATATTTGCTCAAATCATCTGTGAAGGTCAGAAAATAATGATACCCTCCACGAGCCTCAACACTCATCGAACCACATACATCGTTATGTATTATTTCCAATAAGTCAGTGGCTCGCTCCCTTGTTCCGGAGAACGGAGTCTTAGTCATCTTGCCCATGAGGCATAGTTCACAAGCATCAAATGATTCATAATCAAGTGATTCCAAAAGTCCATACGCATGGATTTTCTTCATGCGCTTTACACCAATATGACCTAAACGGCAGTGCCACAAGTATGTTGCACTATCATTATCAACTTTGCATCTTTTGGCATCAATATTATGAATATGTATATCACTATGATCGAGATTCAATAAACCATTTATATTAAGTGTATGACCATAGAAGGTTTTATTCATGTAAACAGAACAACAATTATTCTTTGACTTATATGAATAACCGTATTGCGATAAACATGATCCAATCATATTCATGCTCAACGCAAACACCAAATAACATTTATTTTAGGTTCAACACTAATCCCGAAGATATAGGAGTGTGCGATGGTGATCTTATCAACCTTGGAATCATTTCCAACACACATCGTCACCTTTCCCTTAGCTAGTCTCTATTCATTTTGCAACTCCTATTTCGAGTTACTAATCTTAGCAACTAAACCGGTATCAAATACCCTGGGGTTACTATGAACAATAGTAAAGTACACATCAATAACATGTATATCAAATATACTTTTGTTCACTTTGCCATCCTTCTTATCCGCCAAGTATTTGGGGTAGTTCCGCTTCCAGTGACCATTCCCTTTGAAGTAGAAGCACTCAGTTTCAGGCTTAGGTCTAGCTTCGGGCTTCTTCACGGGAGTGGCAACTTGCTAGCCATTCTTCTTGAAGTTCCCTTTCTTTCCCTTGCCCTTCTTCTTGAAACTAGGGGTCTTGTCAACCATCAAAACTTGATTCTTTTTCTTGATTTCTACCTTCGCCAATTTCAGCATCACGAAGAGCTTGGGAGTCGTTTCCGTTATCCCTTGCATATTATAGTTCATCACGAAGTTCTAGTAACTTGGTGATAGTGACTAGAGAACTCTGTCAATCACTATCTTATCTAGAAGATTAACTCCCACTTGATTTAAGTGATTGTATTACTCACACACTCTGAGCACATGCTCAGTAGCTGAGCTATTCTCCTCCATCTTGTAGGCAAAGTACTTGTCAGAGGTCTCATCCCTCTCGACTCGGGCATGAGTCTGAAATATCAATTTCAGCTCTCGGAACACATTATATGCTCCGTGGCGTTCAAAACGTCTTTGAAGTCCCGGTTCTAAGCCATAAATCATGGCACACTAAACTATCAAGTATTCATCATACCGAGCTTGCCAAACATTCATAACATCTGCATCTGCTCCTGCAATAGGTCCGTCACCTAGCGGTGCATCAAGGACATAATTGTTCTGTGCAGCAATGATGATAATCCTTAGATCATTGAGCTAGTCTGCATCATTGCTACTAACATCTTTCAACATAGTTTTCTCTAGGAACATATCATAAATAAAATGGGGAAGCTATATGTGAGCAATTGATCTACAACATAGATATGCAAATACTATCAGGACTAAGTTCATGATAAATTTAAGTTCAATTAATCATATTACTTAAGAACTCCCACTTAGATAGACATCCCTCTAATCATCTAAGTGATCACGTGATCCATATCAACTAAACCATGTCCGATCATCACGTGAGATGGAGTAGTTTTCAATGGTGAACATCACTATGTTGATCATATCTACTATATGATTAACATTCGACCTTTCGGTCTTGGTGTTCCGAGGCCATATCTACATATGCTAGGCTCGTCAAATTTAACCCGAGTATTCTGCATGTGCAAAACTGGCTTGCACCCATTGTATGTGAACGTAGAGCTTATCACACCTGATCATCACGTGGTGTGTTGGCACGAATAACTGTCGCAACGGTGCATACTCAGGGAGAACACTTATACCTTGAAATTTTAGTAAGGGATGATATCATAATGCTACCGTCGTACTAAGCAAAATAAGATGCATAAAAGATAAACTTCACATGCAATCAAAATATGTGACATGATATGGCCATCATCATCTTGTGCCTTTGATCTCCATCTCCAAAGTACGGTCATGATCTCCATCGTCACCGACATGACACCATGATCTCGATCATCTTGATCTCTATCAACGTGTCGTCATATGGTCGTCTCGCCAAATATTGCTTTGGCAACTATTGCATTCGCATAGCGATAAAGTAAAGCAATTGTATGGCGCTTGCATCTTATGTAATAAAGAGACAACCATAAGGCTCCTGCCAGTTGCCGATAACTTTAACAAAACATGATCATCTCATACAACAATTTATATAATCATGTCTTGACCAAATCACATCACAACATGCCCTGCAAAAACAAGTTAGACGTCCTCTACTTTGTTGTTGCAAGTTTTACGTGGCTGCTATGGGCTTAGGGAGAACCGTTCTTACCAACGCATCAAAAACCACAACGCGGTATAGTGATTGCTTTTTGATCTTCAGAAAGAACCATGTTCATTGAATCCGATTCAACTAAAGTTGGAGAAACTGACACCTGCCAGCCACCTGTGTGCAAAGCACGTCGGTAGAACCAGTCTCATGAACGCGGTCATGTAATGACGGTCCGAGCCGCTTCATCCAACAATACCGCCAAATCAAGAAACAACTAGTGACGACAAGCAATATGTATATACCCACGCCCACAACTCCTTTGTGTTCTACTCGTGCATATAACATCTACGCATAGACCTGGCTCTGATACCACTATTGGGGACGCAGTATTTCAAAAACATTCCTACGATCACGCAAGATCTATATAGGAGATGCATAGCAACGAGAGGGGAGAGTGTGTGTATGTACCCTCGTAGACCGAAAGCGGAAGCGCTGTGTAACACAGTTGATGTAGTTGAACGTCTTCGTGATCCAACCGATCAAGTACCGAATGCACGACACCTCCGCGATCTGCACACGTTCAGCTCGGTGACGTCCCTCGAACTCTAGATCCAGGTAAAGCCGAGGGAGAGTTCCGTCAGCATGACGGTGTGTTGACGGTGATGATCAAGTTACCGACGCAGGGCTTCGCCTAAGCACTACGACAATATGACCCATATGGAAATCTATGGAGGGGGCACCGCACATGGCTAAGAAATCAACTTGTGTGTCTATGGGGTGCCCCCTCCCCCGTATATAAAGGAGGGGAGGAGGAGGAGGGTCGGCCACAAGGGGCGTGCCCAAAGGGGGGATTCCTACTCCTAGCAGGAGTAGGTTTCCCCCTTTCCTAGTCCAAGTAGGAGAAGAAGGAAGGAGAGGAGAGGGAGAAGGAAAGAGGGGGGCGCCGCCCCCTCCCTAGTCCAATTTGGACCAGCCCATGGGGGGGGGCCTCCCGTTGTGGCCCTTCTCTCCTTTCCACTAAGGCCCATGCAGGCCCAATACTTCCCCCAGCGAATTCCCGTAACTCTCTGGTACCCCAAAAAATACTCGAACCACTCAGAACCTTTCCTATGTCCGAATATAGCCTCCCAATATATCGATCTTCACGTCTCGACAAATTCAAGACTCCTCTTCATGTCCGTGATCTCATCCGGGACTCTGAACAAACTTCGGTCATCAAATCACATAACTCGTAATACAAATCGTCATCGAACGTTAAGCGTGCGGACCCTACGGGTTCGAGAACTATGTAGACATGACCGAGACATATCTCCGGTCAATAATCAATAGTGGAACCTGGATGCTCATATTGGCTCCTACATATTCTATGAAGATCTTTATCGGTCAAACTGCATAACAACATATGTTGTTCCGTTTGTCATGGGTATGTTACTTTCCCGAGATTCGGTCGTTGGTATCATCATACCTAGTTCAATATCGTTACTGGCAAGTCTCTTTACTCGTTCCGTAATGTATCATCCCGTAACTAACTCATTAGTCACATTGCTTGCAAGGCTTATGGTGATGTGCATTACCGAGAGGGCCCAGAGATACCTCTCCAACAATCGGAGTGACAAATCCTAATCTCGATCTATGCCAACTCAACAAACACCATCGGAGACACCTGTAGAGCATCTTTATAGTCACCTAGTTACGTTGTGACGTTTGATAGCACACTAAGTGCTCCTCCGGTATTCAGGAGTTGCGTAATCTCATAGTCATATGAACATGTATAAGTCATGGAGAAAGCAATAGCAATAAACTAAATGATCATAGTGCTAAGCTAACGGATGGGTCTTGTCCACCACATCATTCTCTAATGATGTGATCCCGTTCATCAAATGACAACACATGTCTATGGTCAGGAAACTTAACCATCTTTGATTAACGAGCTAGTCAAGTAGAGGCATACTAGGGACACTTTGTTTGTCTATGTATTCACACATGTACTAAGTTTCGGTTAATACAATTCTAGCATGAATAATAAACATTTATCATGATATAAGGAAATATAAATAACAACTTTATTATTGCTTCTAGGGCATATTTCCTTCAAAAAGTGCTCCTGCCCAAGTTCCGCATCAAGACGGCGGCGCTCCATCCCGAAAGTCCTCTCCTTATTTTTTCTAGGTCAAAATGACTTATATACCAGAATATGGGCACCGGAGGTGGGCATGGGTGAGCACAACCCACCAGGGCGCGCCTGGGCTCCCTAGCGTGCCCAGGTGGGTTGTGCCCACCTGGTGGTCCCCTCTGGTATTTATTTCCTCCAATATTCTTCATATGTTCCATAAAAATTCTCTGTGAAGTTTCAGCTTGTTTGGAGTTGTGCAGAATAGGTAGCCTGACGTAGCTTTTCCAGGTCCAGTTTTCCAGCTATCGGAATTCTCCCTCTTTGTGTATACCTTGCATTTTATGAGAGAAAAGGCTTTAGAATTACTCCAAAAAGCATTATTATGGATAAAAACATCATAAATAACCGTAAGTAAACATGATGCAAAATGGACGTATCGACTCCCCCAAGCTTAGAGCTCGCTTGTCCTCAAGCGAAAACCGAAATCGAAAAACATGTCCACATGCTTAGAGAGAGAGGTGTCGATAAAAAACATGGACATAGAAGCATCATGTTCATTATTATAACAACAACAAATTTAGACATAAGACTTTTATCAAAAAACTTTTATCATAGACTTCTCATTAATAAGGGATAATTCATCACACTATTGAAGTATAAAGCAAAAACTCTATTAGAAACCAACAAACTATGTTCTCAGTCAACTTTGCAACTACAATTCATCATCTTTTCAGGAAGGGTCACGTGTCGGAGCCTTTAGGCAAGTCCACATACTCAACCATCATATAGTCTTTGATGATTGCTACCACTCACCGCATACACATGAGCAAAACGTTTCAACCGGACATATAAAAAGATAGGGGCTTGTAGTTTCGTCTCCCAATGTATTCACCTCAAGGGTGATGTCAACAATAATAACTCATGCTATCTATATTCAACTAGACATATGTGCCTAGATCTTTACTCACCACATGATGCTTGCCAAAGGAGAAAATAAAAAGGAATATAGGGAAAACTTTCACTCTTTGCATAAAAGTAAATATATAAAAGTTAAAGATAGGCCCTTCGTAGAGGGAAGCAGAGGTTGCCATGCGCTTATTTATTTGTATGCTCAACCCCTTAATGCAAAAGAACGTCACATTGCATTGCCCCTTGTGATAGCGACCTTTATTGTATAGTCTGTCGCTTTTATTCTTCACCATCACAAGTTCGTGCAACGCTCAATTTTCTCTTACACTAAATGATCTCACACTTTTAGAAGAAATTTTTATTGCCTTTTTTACCGATGACAACTTACTTGAGGGATCTTGCTCAATCCCTAGGTAGGTATGGTGGACTCTTAAAAATAAGATTTGGGTTTAAGGGTTATTGGATACACAAGTAGTATCTCTATTTAGTGTGGAATTTTTGGCTAGCAAAGATAGGGGCAAGCACCACATGTTAAAGGATCCATGACAATATGGCTTCTATGTGAATATAAACAAACATAAACCATTAGGTCGTCTTCCTTGTCCAATGTCAACAATTTTGGCATATAATATTTTCATGAGGGCTCACAATCACAAAAAATTTCTAGGATAGTATATTTATATGTGAATCTTCTCTTCCCTTACTAATTCCTTCATGAGTTGCATAATTGACTAATGCTATGTTTGTCAATCTCTAACAAAATTTTCTACTTCTACTTTTCTTTGTGTGGTGTCATCACCTACCATAAGATTAGCATATGATCTTTTCATTTATTTCTTTTCTTTCATTTATTTCCTTTCTTTTAATTTCAACATGAAAATAAAGAAAGCAAAAATTCAAACTAAACTTTATTATATATCTCGCACATGATTACAAGGATAGATCACTAAGCAAACTCTCAAAAAGAAAGGATCGAACTAAACTTTTATTCATCTAAAGCAAAAGATCGAACTAAAATAAGTAAGGCAAAAAGATAGTGGGGATGATAAGATACCAGGGCACCTCCCCCAAGCTTGGCGGAAGCCAAGGGGAGTGCCCATACCCGATACTCCACTACAAAAAAATACACTTCCGTGATGATACGTGTTTGTCATAGTAGGTCGCGTTTTTTGTCATGCATGTACATCCATGACAAATTTATGACAGAATCAAGATAGTCATACCTGTGCTGTTGTAGAAGTGTTCCATGACATTACCAAAATTATCATCACAGAAGTGTCCACTTCCATGACGATAAATCGCGCGTCACAGAAGTGCTTTCGTCAAGGGTGACCGACACGTGGCATCCACCCTAACGGAACTCCGTTAAGCTATCGGGTCAGGTTTTGGATCCGATAACCCGTTAACAGCCCTGACCAATGGGAAATTTCCACGTGTAAAATTCTTATTGGCCGGACGAAACATGTGTCAGCTCGTCAGTGGGTCAGATAGGCGCCTATGATATGTCGACACGTGCCACGGCCCACCACTGGCCCATTTAGCTTACAAAGCCGGTCCGTTTGACTTGGTCAAAAGTTAACGGGCTGGCCCATGAAAATCCTGTTAACGGTCTCTTCGCAAATAGCCCATTTTACGGCCCGTTAACTCACGACCCGTTAGGCCCTAAAGGAAATCGGCCCAACAACGTCATGTGGGCCGTTGAATATAACACCAGCCCATTTCACTTTCGGCCCATGTATGGCGCACGACGTCTTTCGGCCCATATGAGGCCTTCGTATCTTTTGGCCCTTTACAGGCCCAAGGTGACTCTAGCCCATAATGAACAGTAATTTTCTTTATACCCGTTAATGGCCTATGATTTACATGGGTCGTTTCTAGCCCGTGTTAGCTTTCGGCCTATTGACGACCCATACGTTCTTGGGCTCCTTTTCGGCCCTCGATTACTTCCGGCCCGTTACTGGCCTGTTCCCCTAATGGGCCAAATTCGGCCCATAGCAAGAGTCGTCCCGTTACTGGCCTGTTCCCCTAATGGGCCAAATTCGGCCCATGGCAAGAGTCGGCCCGTTACTGGCCTGTTACCCTAATGGGCCAAGTTCGGCCCATGGCAAGAGTCGGCCCGTTTCTGGCCTGTTAACCAATTGCGCCGTTTCCAGCCCGTCCTATATTCTAGACCATTAATGACCCATTATGCCTGTGACAGAATTAAGCCTTTGCTGTCCTACGGCCTGTTACCGTGCTGGGCCAATACCAATTATGCCCGATTACGGCCCATGTAGACCCATTTATCCGATGGCCCGAGGCCCACCGATTACAGGCCCATTTATCGATGGCCCATAGGAGACCCATGGATCCTACGACCCGTATATGGCCCATGGTAGTTGCGCCCACTAGCAAACCAGGGAAAAAGAAGACTAGGAAATAAATAAGGCTGAAACTAACGCTAGGCTATTAAGGCGATTGCACAGATTACATCCACTCGGCATCAAAGATCGCCACCAGTGCAAATATAGGGAACACCCTACACTATACAAAAATGTCTTGCTGTTTTCTTCAGCCGGTGGCTGCACATTAAGAATAAATTTTGTATCGCACCAAATCAAATCACAACTATATAACAAAAGGAAGGCTGGCATAAAACTTAACAGTCTAGCAGATAAATGCACCGCCAGAAGTTCAGAAGCTCAGTTCATTTGACCTGACTATTACGTTTTCATGTTGTATTGTCTGATGGTGCACCATAACCCTCGCCTTCATTTCCCCTGGGCTCCTGAACAACATAGCAAATGTCTGATTGTCTGGTTTCAAAACCATGCATATCTTGACGACATTGAGCAATGTTTCTCCTTGTTTCACAAAGGGTCTCTGTTAGGGAATGGACTTGTGTCTGGAGCGCAGATACAACATTGCTTTGAGCTTGCATATCTTGATCATGAGGCAGTTTGGACGATATTGCCTTAACAACCAACCCAGTATTACGCAGGAACGTGCTTTTGGCACTGTTAGTGGACAGGTACTGACCCACTGCAGCAAGAGCTGACATTGCGGTTATAGTTGCCTCGCCACCTTCAGAAGGTGGCGGTTCCACCATTTTTTCCATAGCTCGCTGAAAAGTTGAGGTTTTACATTAGTAGTACCAGAACAGAAGATATTAAGGAGGCAGCAAAACCAAACAAAATAGCTTTGGTCTATATACAGAACTTATTCTGGTGAACCCATGTAAAATATTAGTTGTATTTTATTGCAAAGTACATAATAAAACCAGGTTCCAAACATATGACCATGTACCATCGCTAATGTATTGTCTATTTCTTCACATTGTATTGAGGGCTAAGGATAAAGAGACGAAGTTTATAATACGGTAAGCATAGTATGACATCATTCATATCACAAAACAACTGAGAACAGACAAACAGGCAATTGTAACGTTGTGTGGGCAAGTCCAGCACGGAACTAGATTACGGGTCAAGATCAAAGGAACATCACTCCTCTCTTTTAAACCTTGTAAGGTGCAATGATACGCTAAGACAATTGTGTATAAAATTGAAAAGAGTAATAGACATTGGCTGCAAACCATGCAGTTCAAGGCACAAGTCAGAGTAAGTAGTAGTTAAAAGGCATGAGGATTAAGGACTTACAACAGCGGCTTTGACTGGTGTAGTCATGCCCTTCTTCTTGCTGGTGTGACAGTCCTTGAAGATTTCCACAGCATTTGGTTCAGGTACTTTTTGGTCCTTGCGGGCTTTCCTCTGCATTTCGAACAAGTCAATATAGATCTGATAATATGGTACAGCGAAAAGAGTGAAACAGCAGCTAATTACAAGAGCCTCGCAGTGTGCAATATAGCTACGAGATCCTGTCGTCTGTTGGAATTTCACTTTCGTACGGTTGGCCTTGTTCTTTGAACAGTTCACCTACAAGAAGATAGATTTGTGTGGCACATGCGTAAATAGGACTTCAACATGTGATCTGATCACATATATATAATGTACCTGATACTTCGGATCAGACCAGTGTTTAACAAGGCCCCTCCAGTCTTCATCCGATATATTTTCCACTGGAGATGTTTGGGAAAGTTCACTGTTAGCCTTGCCTTCAAAGTGAGTTTTCCTCAAGTTATACCGATACTGTCGCAGAGCAGACTTGAAAACATGGGTGCAAGCTTGTCTGGTTGCATCATCTTGGCTATCCAACTTGAACCTCATCTGTTGAAAATTATGGGAGTCTCATTATCAGCAACCTAGAAAGTATGGGACAGAGCAAGACGATATTACTAGTTTCCATACATAACCATACTTACAGATAAATGGTCGAGGAAGGTGTTGAACTGGGTTTCGTCTTTGTCATTCCTGTACTGAATCCATGTTGGGAGGATACGTACATGACACCTAACGGCAACCGCTGCCTCTGATACTAACTTGGCTGACTCTGTAGCATCACGTGGCCTTTTTAAACCTGCCTCAAAACGGATCTCCATTCTTCCTCCTCTAGATTTAGTTAACCTATCGAGCATTATCCCTGATGTTTGTTTCCTCTTGCGCCTAGGTGCTAGTCCAACAACGAACATAGGAAGTGTTAGTGTACATCAAACTGTGAGACTACATATAAAGAAGCATGCAACTGTAACTTGACTCCAGCAACTACCTTCTTGCTGTTGAAGCTCACAAGGTTCATCTGATATTGCCAACTCGTCTTGTGTCAAGAGTGCTTGGGAAGTAGTGTCAGGTGGCAAGGGAGCTTGGGAACGTGCTGCTAGCTCAGTTGACGCACGAGTAAGTCGTGCAGCTGGTAGTACTGTGGTAGGTGTTGCAAGAACTAGGGCTGTCTCTGCTTGTTTGGTGGCAGCTATTTGTTTCTGTTTGGCTTTTTTTGCAACTCGTGTAGCATGGGATGCCGTGTTTGTAGAATTTTCCGCTGGACTTTGACCTTCTATTGCACCATCAGTACCAGCAGAATCTGCAGGATTCATCCGCTTCTCATTCCCTGCCATTCTGTGTTTCTTCCTCTTTCTCTGTGCCATGTTAAGTCAAGCCGACAAGAAAAACGAATAACAATTTAGTTCTTCAGAACAAATTGATGCGTGATGCAGACGAACTGAACTTTGATGTTAGACAACCACATGATAGGAGGATGTAATATGTATGAAAAACAGGACGGAAGAGATAACCAGAACTATGATGTGTAAACTAAGAAGAAGACATTTCACCAAATTAGAAGCAATGCAATGGAAGGTAGACACCATATGAAAGATGCTACAAATATCGCTCTGCCAAGTTAACAGTGTCTCATCATAAATGGCGTTTAAACAAATGTGAAGCAGTACAAGAAATAAATCATATGCAAGATGCAAACAACATCACACTACCATGTTAGAGGTCTCTCGTCATTAGTGCCATTGCATATTCACAGCATTGCATATTCACAGCTTATGATGTGTAAACTAAGGAGAAGGCATTTCAACAAATTAGAAGCAATGAAAGCTAGACACCATATGAAAGATGCAACGAATATCACTCTACCAAGTTAAAACTGTCTCGTCATAAGTGCCATTTCAACAAATTAGTAGTACAAGCTAGAAAAGAATGTGAGATGTAACCTATATCACACTCCGAAGTCAAACGTGTCTTATGATAAGTGATTGTTGCAGGTTACACAACAGTAGTAATTTGATGTAAGAACATGGTGTGATAGACAGATATTGTATGTTCTAGAAACAGGAACACGTGTCTTATTCAAGTATAATGTGTAAAGTAAGCAGATGGAATTCAACAAAATTAGAAGCAATACAAGCTAGACATCACACATAACATGCAACCACATATAACAGTGCCAAGTTAGAGGGAGCACCGGTGATGCTGCACTAGGGGAGACGTGCTCATCATAAACACAGCTTTGTTGAGTGTCTATGCATGTGTTGTCTTGGAAATCATCTTGGGGGTGTGGAGGAGTAGAAACTGTAGAGGCCCTCCGTTCGGAAGGAGCACCTTTATCCGCTGCCTTGCTAACTTCCTTCCGCTTTATTGATTTTGAATTGTCAAGTAAAACCGACAAGAAAAAGCAATAAAATTCTCTCTTCAGAACTCATTCATGCATGATACTGACAATCACTACTTTGATGTAAGGCAAACACATGATACCAGGATGGAATATGTACGAAAAACAGGACGGCATGGCATGTTCACAACTGTTTGTGTAAACTAAGCAGAAACCATTCCAGCAAATAAGAAGCAATGCAAGCTAGACACCACATGAAAGATGCAACCAATATGACTCTGCCAAGTTAAAAGCGTCCCATCATAAATGGAATTTCAACAAATTAGAAGCAGCGCATGCTATAAATCATATGAAAGATGCAACTAATATCGCACTGCATATACTAAAGGTGTCTCGTCATGTTGATTGATGCGGGATACAAAAAACAATAGTTTTATGTAAGGACATGCTTAATAGACAGATGTACTATGTACTAAATACAGGAAGGCATGTCACATTAACAGGTATAATGTATAAGCTAAGCAGACTAGCACATGCAGTTTAACCAGATTGGAAGAATTACAATCTAGACACCATATGCAACATGCAACCACATATCACGCTGCCAAGTTAGAGCAAGCACCTGCGATGCTAGTGTAGGGGAAATGCTGTAATCAACTACAGAGCTACGTTCACTATCTTCATCTAGCATTTCTGTTTCTTGAGAATCATGTCGGGAGGCTGACGCTGCATTCTTTAAATGAGGAGTAGTCCCCTTGCCTGCCTGCCTCGTCATAAGTGATTGATGAGGGATACACAAGAACATTAGTTTGATGTAAGAACATGGTTAATACACAGATGTACTAGTATGTACCAAAAACAGAAAGGCATGTCATATTCAAAGGTATAATGTGTAAGCTAAGCAGATGCAATTTAACCAAATTGGAAGCAATACAAGCTAGACATCCGGCTGGAGTGGTGAGCATGATCATCTAGGACCTGAGAGCCTGGTGGGAGGCGGGCTGCTTCGCCACCATCGCAGCTTTTTAGTTGGCTTCCAGGTGATGCCTATCTTTGCTGGGCTTGTCACTGGCTCGGCCAGTGCCCTGACTAGCTATTTGTCTTCTGGTGCTCACGGGATGGTGGTTCATGTAAAAAATATCTTTCCTTATCTTACCGACTTCGGCCTTTCGAATACAAGCTAGACACCATATGGAACATGCAACCACATATGACACCGCGAAGTTAAAGCAAGCACCTGGGATGGTGGTTCATTGCGAGCGAGGTCATCAACTCCAGAGCTACGTTTACCGTCTCCATCTGCTGACACTGCACCCTTTATAGCGCTGTAACGTGTCTTGCCTACCCGCATACGAAGCTGGAGCGACTTCTCTCTTTTCTTTTTGGCTTCTCTCATGGCAGCAGAGTCTGAAATACCCTTGCATAAAAACACAATAGTGAGAGTAAGGGTGAAGTGTGTGCAGAACTAGTGCACTGTAAAAGTAGCAGATAGCAGGTGGCTGAAAAATAAATGACAGGAGACATATGATAGCTCTACAACATTGCATGGCAAACAAAATTAGATTCTACTCCGTATGATTTTGTAATATATGAGCACAGGAAATGCAGGTACTCCTCCAGCACACCACCACATGTGGTCATATCTAAGATAACAGTCGACTGAAAATAAATAGGTCAGTCGATTTTTTAATGAACCGTCCGATCTATAAGGAACGGGCAGATGGCCTTCGTCTACCTCCCGCCAGTCACTGTTGACGATCTTTCTCGAACCGCCAGCGACCACCGGCCCAGACCCCTGCCTCCGCCGCCCCGCCCTCCCATCGACCTCACACCACCGCCGTGCTTGGCAGCGCCCCCAGGCCATCCCTTTAATCCCGGCCGACCTCCAGATCGGGCGCCAGTAGCTCTAGGCCGCACACGCCCCTAAGATAAACACCAAGGCGCTGCTTCCCCGGCGTAATAGGCGTACTAGCGCCTGTTACGCCGGGGAATGCTTCCGTTAATTGGGAATCAACTGGCCAGAAATTGAAATTCAGGGGGGCGACGGACCTCTAGCTAAGGTGAAATAGTATATGAGGAGAAACCTTGTGCATCGCGAGTTACTAGGAACATCTAGTATCAAGAAGAAGCGGTCAACTAGTGTCTTCTGTGGGATGAATACCGTGCAAGCAGAGACGTAAGATTTGCACGAATAAGGGAAGAGGAGTACCTTTTTCGGTTGCCGGTGTGGTCACCTCCACATGTCGCGCCGATCTTCTTCTTTTTACCGGGGAAACCGATGTTCTGGAGGGTGCAGGCTTGGACGAACCCATGGCCAAATTGTTGACTGTGTTGCCGTGGCCGTATGTCGGCGGAGGGGAAGCAGATCCGAGGCGGCGAAGGACGGCGTAGCAGGAACAGCTCCGGTGCGGTGGAGGGTGGCGAAGTTGGAGCGGCAGCGGTGAGGCGCAGGACGGCGTGGTTGAACTGGCTCGGGTACGGACGGCTCGGCCTCGGCTTCAACTACTAGCCGTGGAGGGCGTTGCGGTTGAGGTTGCGGTGGACGACGACGTCGGGGTATCGGCTCCGGCGTGATGGAGGAGGGCGGCGGTTGATGGGTGGGATGGGGTGGCGGACGGAGGACGCCGGGGTTTCGCGGCTGGTGGAGAGGTAGTTTTGGCGCCCACGGAGTACGAATGGGGAATCGGACGGGTGGGGGGGAACCATGTTTCGGTCTGGGACGCGCTTGTTTTTGGCTTTTTTGAACAGAAGATGGGACGCGCTTGTTTGAAATTTGGGGAAAGTACAAACTTTGCCCCCCTCTTAAATTTCGGACCTACTGCGGGTCGGGGGTAGGATGGTAATCCCAGGTGTCCCAAATAGTGGGCGGGAGCGATTTCGGCCGCGCGCATGTGTGCTTAGGCGGCCATTGTGTATGAATGTTTTTCGGATGCGGTTGCGTGGCGTCTAGATGAAGCTACAAACCTACCCCGGTTTAGACCTTTGGACGTCGGGCCGGTAGGTTTCACGGGTCGGAGTTATTAGAAAAGTAATTTCCTTGTACTACCAAACATTGGTCTCACGCGGTTTCGGGCGAGTAGAGGCTCTTTTGGCGCTTCGTTCGAAATTTTGAAACACAAGCATTCACGTTTAGAGTACTCTTGAACTATGAGGATTGACCTAAATAGACAACGTTATATTTGACCTTGTATGTTTGAAAACCTCATTAAATTATCCGCTTCTTTTTGAAATTTTGACACTTGAAAATCCTATAACTACGATTATTTTGGAATGGAGGAGCTAAATTTGAATCTATTTTGTACACGACTACATATGCTATTATGTACAAAATCAGAGCAAAGATTGGTGCCCCCATAATTTAGGTATGGTTTACAAATGCCATGATATCAAATTCAAATAATTGAATGGACTTCATGTTGAATTCGATTTTTCAAACCACCTTAAGTTGAATTCAAATGTATGCTAGTTCATAGGTATCTATTTATAATGTCCATTGTGTAACTTTCGTATGTATAATGTGCTTTACACACACAACATGAACTATACTCATGTTTATATTCGATTGCTAAAGCGATGCATTGTCTGGAGTTCAAAATACTAACTATGTGGATCAATTGTGTCGAATAATAACATAGACATGCTCAAATTCGATAGAATCTAGATGTCTAATGGATCAATGACCGCTCCTTACGCGAATTGCAAATATCATGATCTCATCCTAATATTTGGATACAATTTATATCTTTAATCAATGTGTAGAGCAGTCTTTTACGTGTAGTTTCACTCTCCATCGGTGGTCTCTCACACATGCTCACACACTCTCTCCCGAGGTGTCTTTCTCGCACACATGGTCTAGATATAACCCTCCCTCCCTCTCGTAACCATTTACAATTGTTTCCACTAACCTTTATCACAAGCACTCTTCCTCTCGCAAACATACACACGCACAATCCTCATCGGCCCTTTCTATATACATGGACCTGCCTACGTGTCTCATGTACGAACATTATCTTTACGTCTGTCTCTCATGCATTGTCTCACACCTCTCTTCCTAATCGACGAGTATGATTCTAGCAGAGCATTCTGTAGGATGCCCCTTAAAGTTAGGTTGGATGAATAGTAATATCAGAGATAAAGGGGTTACCTTAGTCCGAGAACCTAGGGTTAGAAATCCTAGCCGGCTTTGTCAGTGGACACAAAGTCCTTCACAATTCTGCTATCTTTGTCTTGTACGACTAGTCATCCATGGGTCTTCCTAAATGCATCACGGGCCGACCAATGTGGCGCAGGACGGAACCGAACGAAGGGCCTCACCTCGACCCACCGGACCTCACGCGGTGACACACCCTCTGCCCCTACGTCTCATTATCTTCTCACACCCACACGTACCAACACAAACACCACACACACAGAAAATTTCTCCTGGTGCCTCTATTCCCTCCCCCTTGCATATACACACTCAAGGGAATGGAATCTCTTGTCGTGACATCATATTCCTCTCTCTCTCTCTCTCTAGACCACTCTCATTTCTCGTGCTATATCTCCCACGCCCCCCGTCGGCCCCTCTATCCATGCCTCTCTCGAATACGTAATACACACACATACCTCTCCAGGCCCCGCCAAATGCATCAACTACACATTCACACATGTTACATCACGTACCCTATTGATCTAAAAAGCCCTCTCTTCACGTTTATTTCACATACAACATTCCTTTTGAATAAAGTGTGGCCAAAAAAATATTTTAGAGTTTCTACATATGTACAACATTACAAAGTTATATGGAGGACTACGAACGCTAATTTGCATTGCATGGTGCCCACAATGATATTTATTCCGCATTGTGAATTTGTATATTTTTATACTATATACAAAGTTAGTCATAATAAAGAGAAACAAAGAGCATCTCTCTCTCCATCGCATACCCCCCCTGTACACCCCTTTCACGTATGCACACAAAACTATCTCCAGGTCCTCTAAAAGTAAGCCTCCAAAAAATTCACGCATGTTTCATCTTTCTCTCGCGATATATGCAATGACGATCATTGTATTTGAGGCGAAAGCACGATACGTACATTGGACTTCAGAATCCACTCATTACGGTCACCATTTACGATTAGTGGTTATTATACAGTCACGGGCTCACCGTACAACTCTGTATTTGCTCATGACATGACTAGTTGACCAGTTAAACGCTCCACGTGGCACCTCTAGTGTTGCATCACATTATCTCACTACCATCGTGCCCACCTGTCGACTTGTATCTACTCTACATCTACACTCTTATAAAATAAATAAAATACACTCTTATAAAAAACAGAGTTGGTGATGATGGTGTGCCTGCCATCCTGTAATATAGGTCGTCCGATTTATATCTGACGGATAGGAAAGAAACTATGGCAATTTTGCAAAAAAGGTACCCACACACCTCTCCACATTTGCAAATAGGGCCTTCCCTCATTCATCCTTTTCTCTCACAAGATAAACAAGTCATACAAATGCATCTTGATGTTACGTGCAACGCACGGGCATCTTGCTAGTAAGAATGAAAACAAACGACGAAAAAATATTTGGACGGTGGTTCGAAGTCATAACCGCGGGCACAGCGGACAAGGTGGCCTTGTATTGGTATGTTGAGCCGTCTGTTTTAACACACAGGAGATGGTGTGGTGATTATACACACACGCACGCATGCACACGAACTGCATCCACGCAACACTCACACAAACACATGCACCCACGCACGCAACAGTCACACGTACACACACAGGCACGCACACACGCAACACTCACACGCACGCACGCAACACTCACACGCACACACGCACGCATGCATGCACACACCAGTACACCACACGACCAACACACACTCTCACGCTCAAGTGCTCAACCTACACGTGCATGCGCACACATCAGGCCCTGACAGACACATACACAACCAGGTGATTCCCGCGCACGGGTTGGAGCCTTGTCGCGCCTGCGTAAATTTGTGTTTATCTGACCTTTTGCCTATGCGAACTGATAGGTGGGACCCAAAAAGAACGTGGTCAATTTAACTAGTCAACATGGCGCCATGTAGACTATTTGGCCGGTCAACAGAGTTCAATCCGATGCTAAACTGTGAGCAAGTGACTGTATAATCACCGCAAAACGTATATAGTGACCGTAATCAGCTTATTCTGAAGTTCGGTGACCGTATTACGCTTTTCTCTCTGTAGGCCCTCCAAAACTACATCTCTACACGTTCTCGCATGTTACATCTAACAACTATGCAATACAGCACTACTACTACACTCTAACACAATAAATCATATGTGTTTTTAGTTTTACTAGATATCATATTGTTACTTATAATTATTCAGTTTGCATACATTAAAATTGCCTTTGAAATGTATGGCCAGTATCATCTACCGCGCGGGAAAAATACCGCCCTTTCCTGTTTAATCGGGTTTGTATCGATGGATCGTGCGAAACAGCAAAACTACAGTACAAGTGACAGTTCACTGGGCCGTCGTGTCGCGTACTCCTTCGTCATAAGAGTGGAGTGTTTGCTTTCATAAATCTTCTAGTCCCTTTCGCCGACATGTGGGACATCAAGCTACCGGGTCTACATGCCATACCGGAATACAGTGCAGAGCAACCGGGGTGAAGCACCCCAGTCATGGTGCCGGCGTAGTAATGAGCAATGAGGCGTCAAATCACAAAGCTGCACCTTTCCCGTAGTTAAGTTGGAGGGACGAAGCAACCATCATTTCACTCATTGTTGAATCCGCTTCTCCCTCATCTTCTTCAACTTAACAACGTGTTGCTTCTGCCGTTGTTCTGCCTCATGTGGGACGCAGATCGGCTTGGTAAAGCATTGACAAGTGGGACCACATGTTAGCAAACTGCCAGGACAACGTCCTCCGAGAATAAGAATCCTAATCCTAGACTTACAAAGGGCTACGTAGCTGCTACGTATACTTTCCATCTAATCTATATATGCCCCCCTGATTTTCAGGTGGGGTGGGCCTAATCCTCTCCTTTAATCCAATCAAATAGTCCCACCTCACATCAGTTCGTAACTTTATGTAAACCATTACGTGGATGTAGCATTGCTCAAATAAGAAACCTCCCCCGCCATCTGGGCGGCAAAATAACCACCTTTTTACTAATCTTGATTCTATAATTTTTTAGATCAATATAACTGAGATTTGTATAGATAGCACATAGGAGCAAAACCAAGTGGTACGGTTAAGGGCATCCACAATGTGTAGCCAAATGTGAAAATAGCTTTTGGCATCGTGGGAACCATTATGGACAGTGTTGGCAAAGCCAAAAAGATGGAACCGAAGCTCCTTGATTGATTGATTGAAGGAATAGAAAAATGCAATGTCTCTCCTCTTTCTTCCATGCTTGGATGCATGTAGTACAGTATAGAGCACAGAGTCTACTCCCCTGTCCCTTCTATCACAAATCACAAAGCAGTGAGGCATCAAATCACAAAAGCACGGACGAAGCAACCATCGTTTCACTCTTCGCTGACTCCGGTTCTCCATCGTCTTCTTCGAGAAACCATCTCATCGCACTAGTACTCCTAGTAGTACTCCCTCCGGTCCTTTTTTGTCCGCGTCTAAGAAAATTTCATTTTCCCCGCAATGCTCTGCGCATTGGTATTTTTTCGCTGCTCTTTCCAACCGGGCCCTCCATCCCTTTCCACTGCATGCGTGCCTGCAGTAATCCCATCTCTCTTTCCCATGTGCTTCGCATCTTCCCAAGGCAGAGAGAGCTGCTTGCATGCAGAAACAGGAGAGAGAGCGAGAGGCGCATGCGTGTAGAGAGATGGATAGGGGGGAGAGAGATGACATGCATGCAAAGTCTGAGCCAATCTCGCATGCAACCAGAGTCTCCTCAGATGAATCCAGGGGCAAAACAGTCCATTTTTTTGCTAATTGCTCCCCTCCTTCGTATACGGGCTGGACCCTAGATGCAAAGAAAAAAGGACCAGAGGGAGTACTAGTAAAGGACTTCCTGGATGCAAATAAGGCGGTTGTCTCGGCTTGCAGGCGGCACTTGCGAACGACTTACCGTGGTCTCCCTCAATGGTGTTCTCCATCGAACGCACTTCGCCAAAACCACCAAAAAAAGATATCGTCGACGTCACCGCAATGGGGAGGGAAGTCAAATATAGTTACTACCTCCACTTTTTTTGTACACAAGGCCAGTATATCAAAATTACAAATTGCAAAGGGCCACTAACACTAATCGAGGCAAAATTGATGGGTTTAGCAACCAAGGACATTAATATCCCCTGCATGCATGCGGAAGTGAGAAGGTTGGTTTGCATGGCGCTGCATTAATCAAGCGATGAGGAGTGAGATGGTTAGATCTTTGGTCTTTGGAGAAAAAATATGCATTAATTGACACGTGAAATGAGGATTTGTATCGATTAAATCCCGCTAAGGAAACCCCGCCTTTCTTTTTTAACACTAGTACTCCTAGTATGTATGTACTTATCCTGTTTGGGTCTAGGCCTTGCATTGCCAAACTTCGCCACACATTTTTGCCAAGCTTGCCTAAAGTTTTCAAAATGAGAAGTAGGTACACTTGCGCACGGCTGTCGCGGTCGCACCTCACCCTCAGACGGTCGCTCCTGCACGCCGCGGTCGCACCGCACCCTCACACAGTCGCTCCTGCATGCCGCAAACCCAACCAAGGGAACGTACCCTCACTGACACGTGCTGTCGCATGTGATCAAACCAAACTCAGCCATCCTATCGCTGACACATAATTTTCGTTCATAGAGTATGTTTATCCAACCACATGTTGGGGAGTATCCGTACGGCCCATACGGTGGTCTGTTGGGGAAGAAGAAGAGGTGAGGAAGAAGGAAAGAAGGGTTAGGAGACGTAGGATATTCATCCAACCGCCTGAAATGGTAGACTGACCCAAGTCAGGTGACTTGCATAACAAATATATGTTTTTACACAGCAAAAGATCCATAAAAACAACAACATAAAGAAAAACTATCACTGCTCGCGGAAAGAGACGGCCTCGTCGTCTTTGGCTGTCGGTGCGAACCAGCAGTCGCTGCCGACGTGTGTCTCCGCACCGTGGTTGTCCTCGGCCTCCAGCTACTCGTTCAAGCGGACCGTGTGGGTGCTCTGCACGGACGAGAGCACAGCCCGGTTCAAGTCGAGGACGTCCGGTTCTGCCTACAGGAGGGCCTTGATGGCAACGGCATCCGTGTGCTCCGCGTCGAGTCGAGCCTCCGCCGCCCGGTTTAAGTCGAGGACGCCCGGTTTCGCCTGCAGGAGGGCGTCGATGAGAGCGGCATCTGCACGCTCTGCGTCGAGTCGAGCCTCTGTCGCCCAGTTCATGTCCAGGACGTCCGGTTCCACCTACAGGAGGGCCTCGATGGCAGCGGCATGCGCGCGCTCTGCCTCAAGTTGAGCCTCCGCCGCCCGGTTCACATCCATGACATCCGGTTCCGCCTGCAGGAGAGCCTCGATGGTAGCGTCATGCGCGCGCCTCGTGTCGAGTTGAGCCTCTACCTCCAGATCCTCCTTTAGTATCGTCATGTTGAACCGCTGGTCCGCCTGCACCATGGGGGACTCGGACGCCGGTACGAAGTCGACGTCTATCGTCTCATACCCATCGGGGGCCTTCTGCGCCGCGACCTCCGCCATGAACTTTGGATCGGCTTCCTCCTCCTCGTAGCTTGGCTCCAAAGAACTCGGGGATTGGCCCGCCGCAAAGCGAGCTTGGGAACTGAGGTCTGTGGCGCCGACAGCCGCTGCGATTTCTGTGCGGCGTTCCGGCGTTAGCATCTTGTAGTAAGTGATCTTGCGGCGCACCATGGCTTTCCGGCGAACTAGGGGATGCTTGATGCGGGCTAGGGGTTCGAAAGGTGGGGGAATGGGCTGGAGATTTGGTGTGGTTTTAGGGCAGTGGCTGGCGTAGGCCGAGTAGCGAAGGTTCTGGTGTGAATAGTGGTTCCGGTGACGACTGGTCAATCGGTTTTGACTGTACATCGCTCTTATCGCGTTCGCGTTGCAGCCCGGCACGCTGGACCCTCCACGTCGCTCACCGAATGGAACGCGCTTCGTCTTGCATTTTCGCTCGCTTGTGGGACAGCAGTTGAGAGCAAACCGACGTCCCTCCCCCTCCCCCTCCCCCACCCGCATCATTTATTATACCACCACTCCCTCCGTTTTATGCGGAGTAAATAAAAACAGAGGGAGTATACTACGGATGAGGATCCCCTGACATGGACGAACCCATTGAGTAACTGACATGCGGGGCTTAGCAAGCATGGGGTCCACCAGTAAGTGACCGAAAGGGAGGGTAAGGCAGGGATACCTACGTCAGAGGATCCACTTCCACTATACTACTTTGACCAAATGTTAGAGTAATAATATATGACATGCAACTTACACAAATGTTAGAGTAATAATATATGACATGCAACTTACACAAAGCATAGAGGGTCTAATGTGTTTTTCGAGGCTAACTTTGACCAAATGTTAGAGTAATAATATATGACATGCAACTTACACAAAGCATACGGTCAAATTCGTATGTGAAAGGAGTTTCCAATGATATAATTTTCACATTATACATCTCATGTACTATTAATCTTGTCAATAGTCAAATTGGAAACCATCTCGAGTAAAAATCTAGGAGTACGTACGAATCTAACAATATTGACTGGGCATTGTTGAATGTTGATACCTTTTTGATCAAAGTAGAGATACTTTGACTACACATAAAACTTATATGTAAACTAGAAAGGATAGGAGGGAGTATATTGTACGTTCAAAAACGAAACGAACATTGAATACCCTTTATATATGATTTGGGGATGCTATGATCACCGGTTCAAAATTTTGAAAATGCCTTAGGTATCACGTGCCCCCACTCGTTCCCTCTCAATTTCATCTCGGGGTCCGGAGATCTATTGAAATAGGACTAGGGTGGGTACATGTGAATGATACTCGGCGAAATGTTCAAATGAGGCATGCGGGAGGATGGACTCGACTGGAGGGCGACATGATCGATGGAGAAGAGGGATGGAGAGGAATGAGAAATAAGCAAACACCACATGATTATACTTGAACGGCTCAAATAAACAATACATTGTCTCGCTTGGCCTACATAGTGAAAGGCCTAATGCGCAACACGGAACACTGACGCTCGAATATGGCCAGGAAAACAGGGAAACCGACATGTGGGGCACACCCGTCGGGACGATGTAGCGCAGACTAGTCCAATGGAGGAGCTGGCCCACGACCTCCTCGCCACCGACAACCATTCATGTGGGTCGTTGGGGCCAACAACGGGGCGCAGCTCCAGCACCGCCTATGGACACGGCGACCGCGTGAGCGACACGCTCATATCGTAGCTAGACATGATCGTTTTCAGTGTGCCGAGGGTGGCGTTAGTGTTGTGGCATGACCAACGGTATGTTTGGTTTGTGCCCAAGGTTGCCCCATCAAAGCATTGGGTAGCCAAAATTTTGGTTGAGGTATTGGTTGCCCATGATTTGGCCGACATTAACAAGAAAAATGAACTAGAGTTGGCTAGAGTTCATTGGCATGCCAAAGAAATGGCAACCATTGAAACAAAGACCAATCTTTGGGTCATGACCAAAACTTTGGTTGAGGTATTGGTTGCCCATGATTTGGCCGACATTGGCAAGAAAAATGAACTAGAGTTGGCTAGAGTTCATTGGCATGCCAAAAAAATGGCAACCATCCAAACAAAGACCAATCATTGGGTCATGACCAAAATTTTGGTAAGGTGCACTTTGTCCACAATCCAAACACACCCCAACACCTGGCTCGTCGAGGATGCACGGGGCGCCGCGACGCGTCCGCGGAGTGGTGTAGCATGGCCAACTGCATCCTCTAGACCTGAGACCATGCTGGGTCGTCTTGCTTTTTCAATGACATGCGGGGATCACATGTGAGCAAAGGGAATCTCCAACATTGCCACGACCGCAGCTGACTACCCTGGCACACCAAAACCCTCGTCCCTCGCACCGTCGCGCGGTGCGTTCCCAGCCGGCGCCAGCTGCCCGCATTCATGCCGTCCATTCGTATGTCATTGTTAAGAGGCTCGGTGCCTGAGGAACCAACTCTGGCGACTTAATGACGCACCCGGACGCTTGGCCTCACCGCGGCAACGCCCAACTAACCTCCACACCATAGCGCATCATCCTCCTACCTGGCACGACATCCGCCATGACCGCAAGTGCGAACGCTCTGCGGGAGAGCTTGTCTTCGGGGATGAAGCTTGAGGTCGCCGCCCTCGCTCAAGTCGCCTCTCGTGACGCAATAGCGGCGTAGCCAGACGCGCACGCGACTGCACAAGCGTTGGCCACGCTGGCGGCCGACGACGGGAGCACCGTCAGTCACGCGTCCTACTTGCCGTCGTCCAACGTCCGGCACTGCCAAGGGCGGGGACTCCTCCGAGGATCAGTAGGGCATGGGAGGCGGCAGGGCATGGTGTGCCAACTGGCCGGTCCGTATCCCGTGTTCTACTCTTCCTTGCCGGAGACCGCACCTTCACTTCACGGGTCTTGAACCCCGCCCCCGTACATAGAGATCGCAGATGGAGGACGTCCGTCGCCGCCGTAGAATAGGTTTAGGGTCGGGTTTCTTTTATTTTTCTGTCGTATAAAAGTTCAAAATGTAATGAAAATCTGCCGTGTTTGCATTAATCTCGGCCGGTGTATATGAACTTTCACAATAGTATACATATTGTAGGAGTACTAGCAAGATGCCCGTGCGTTGCATGGAAGATCAAGATCTTGTGGGAGAAAAGGATGAATGAGGAAAAGCCTGATCTGCAAATGTGGAGAGGAGTGCGGGTAAATTGTCATAGTTTCCTTCATATCCGTTACATATAGATCGGACGACCTATATTGCAGGATGACAGGCACACCATCATCACCAACTCTGCTTTTTATTGAACCGAGACAAATCTAACATGCGAAGTAAAATAAACACATAGGGTCTATACATACAAAAATCTTAGGCACTCCAATAGTACGTCCACTACACATTCATGCATTTCACATCTTTCTACATCTACGGGAACCTACGAAAGGGTTAACGTAAATTGCCTCTCTCTCTCCTCCCCTGATTTTCATGATGGTGGGCCCCTCCCTCCCCCAATCTACAATCAACAGCTCACACGTTTCACATTACATTAATTACGTAACTGGGATTACGTAGGTGTAGCATTACTCGTCCTAAAAAACCCAACTAAGCCAACCTCCCAGCATATCGCGTGGGAAAAGACCCCGGCCGCGCCGTTTTAGTCGGGATTACCGGATTACTAGTAGTACTATCGATGGATCGCACGAAGCAACAATTTTTTTTGAGGGGGCAAAGCACCTAGTTTAAAAGGAAAAAAGGCGGTACACTCACAGCACTCCTGTCGCGGTCGCATTGCACCCCACACACGTTCGGTCCTACACACGGCTCACGCAAATGGAACGCGCTTCGGCTTGCCTCTTCACTGACACGTGGGACTGCACTTGGAGAAACCGACCATGCGCCAAACTCCCCCCGCCCACCACGCGAAAATCCTTCCCCCCAAATCCGATTCAACCGCCCTTCGGCCAACTAGCCAATAATATTCCCCAAACCCCCCTCCCTCCTGTCCCCCTCCACTCCATTCGCTCCGCCAAAGCCACCCTCCCCGCGCACCGATACGTCGGTGCCGCGGTTCGGCGATCCTATCGCTCCCACAGTACGCTCTCGTAGACTATCGTCCTCTAGCCGCACCGCCACCTCTGGCTACGTTCTTGTGGAGGCGCACGGCGGTCAGCGCCGCCACCGTTGGTGACGTCCGTGTGGAGACGCACGATGGTCAGCTTCTCCCATGGTACGCGCATTCTAGACTGAGGCCCCGTTCATGTCGGTGTAGCGCTGAATGTTAGCTGATAGACGTTGTTAATCTCACTGTTTGCCGAAGTAGTTTACTGTCAATATGCTCTGCTTAAGAATCTTCCTTGCCCTGTTCTGCACTCAATCTGCTTAGCTGAGATGGCATGCCAAGGCTGATTAGTTGCTAAAATATCCTGCCATATATTTATTGTGACATGGATTGCCATGGTCTAGTAGCCAATCTGTTAGGTGAAATAGCTCTACGCCATTTTATACTCGATCTTTGTTGCTGCGATGGACTTCGATAGTTCGATGGCTGTGTGCTTGGCCTCATTGACTGCTGAAATAGCCTACCATAATTTGGCACTCAAATCTGTTTGCTGAATTAGCTTTACATATATTTCGTTACTTAGATCTGCTCATCCAAATATCTTTCCATAGCTTTAGACATCGACCTAGGTATTTTTTTTCTAGACTTCATAAAAAAGCATATATGTTTTTTCCTATAATATCTAGTAGAAGAACTAATTTGTATGTCTAACAGATGGACATGACTTGGATAACTTCTGCTCGTAGATTCTCCGCTGCATATGTCGAGGGGGTTGAAAACTTCATGAACTTTATCAGAGCTGAGTACGGTGGTCCAAAATCAGATGTGCTCTACCCGTGTAGCAGTTGTATGAATTCAGTTACAAGACCCCAGTCAACTGTGCAAAATCATCTACACTTGTATGGGATGTGGGTCACATATACTAGGTGGGTTCATCATGGTGAAGCTGTGAACGTCAATGTTATTGACTACGTGGAAGCAGCAGATCACCATCTTGATCTGCCTAATGCTCAGGTGGAAGAGGAGGAGGAGGTGGTGGTGGTGGCGGAGCCAATGAGTTTGACCAACATTGAAACAATGCTACGAAATGCTCGTGCATTCCGTGAACTTTCACCTGCAGAAGAAAAACGGTGGGCCCGCATGTTGGAACAATGCAACGTTGCTGTCACCCCAGGAAATAACCTGTCAGTATTCTCAGCTATGGTCACCTTTCTTCAGGTGAAGACATCTGAGCGGATGACCAACAAATCATTCGATGCGATGTTGGTTGCTTTCCGCAAATCTTTCCCAGATGCGTCTGAGCTGCCACACACCTACAGTAAAATGAAGAATTTCCTTCATGCAGTTGGAATTGGATATGATATGATCCATGTTTGTAAGAATAATTGTGTTCTATTCTGGAAGGATTATGCCAACTTAAGTGAATGCCCAAAATGCAAATCATCAAGATGGAAAGATAGCGATGTTGTGAAGAGGATTCCTCATAATGTTCTGAGACATTTTCCAATTACACCAAGATTGTAGAGGTTGTTTCATGATGCTGAAACAAGAGAGGATGTACTGTGGCATTCTAGGAACCAGGAGAACATTGATCAGAATGTAATGAGCTATCCATCTCATGGTAGTGAGTGGAAAAGCTTCAATGATAAACACAAAGAGTTTGCTGCTGACCCGAGAAACATTAGACTTGGCTTAGCTTCAGATGGATTTAACCCATTTGGCCACCAGAGCGCCACATATAGCATGTGGCAGTGCTTGTTATCCATTACAACATGCCTCCAAATGTCTAGACCAAAGAATCAAACTACATGATGGCCTTGCTCAGCCCAGGTCCAAAAAGTCCTGGAAAGGATTTTGATTTGTTCATGGAGCCTCTTGTGGAGGAACTTCAACAGCTATGGAAGGGTGTTCTCACTCGAGACCTATACAGCAGCCCACCAGCTGATTTCTTTCTGCATGCTGTTATAATTTGGTGCATCCATGATTATCCGGCTTTGGGCACTATGTCAGGGCGAACGACACATGGTTACAATGCATGTGTTCGCTGTGATGGGAATCCGCTGTCATACGCAATACTTAGCAAGATTTGTTACATTGGACACCGCTGTTTCCTTGCCAAGGACAAGCCGCATCCTAGAAAATACCGAAGACATGTGTTCAATGCAAAGCATGAAAACCGTGATGCGCCAAAGAGGCTCACCACCAATGAGTTGCAAGTGGAATTAGAGAAGGTCAGGCATATTACACCAGGAAACCATCCTGGTAATGGTAGCGGGAAAAGGAAGTGTGACAGGGTAGAAGAGAGATTATTGTTTACCCGCAGGTCCACTTTGTGGGACTTGGAGTATTGGAAAGATTTGGATCTGTGGCATAATCTTGACGTGATGCACATCGAGAAAAATATATGTGACAACATTATCGGCACACTTCTTAATATTGAAGGCAAGACGAAAGATACCTTAAAATCTAGGAAGGTAAACCATGGGATATGGCACTAGTTGTGTACGTCTTGGACAAGGTAAAAAGAAAAGAATTCTGTGAGGTCCTGTCACGTGTGAGATTCCCACATGGATTTGCTTCCAACCCTGAAAGGAGAGTCAGTGCAGATGGAAACAAGGTACAGGGGTTGAAAACTCATGACTGCCATGTCCTACTTCAAAGAGTTTTACCTGTTATCCTTAGAGGATTGGGCCGCCCTGACTTATATAGAGCAGTTGCAGAGTTGGGACAATTCTTCAGGGAACTCTGCAGTAGGAATATCAGGATAGATGCTTTGGAGCGTCTTAGAGACAAGATACCAACTATCCTATGCGACCTTGAGAAGATATATCCTCCAGCCTTATTTGATGTGATGGTGCATTTGGCTATTCATCTACCTGATGAGGCACTACTTAGAGGTCCAGTACAGTATGGCTGGATGTACCCTATTGAAAGGCGGCTAGGCACTTTCAAGGGCTATGTTAGGAACAGAGTTGATCAGCTTAGCAAAGAGGTGGGTGAAGACAATCCCGGGCTCAATGTTTTTGATTATTCTGTTCGAGTTACAGGGAAGAGTCGACAAGAGGACAAACCTAAAGATTTGGACAAAATGGTTTGGTATGTGTTGAATAACTATCCTGAGATACTACCTTATATCAAGTAAGTGCAGTACTGCAGCTTATACATCGTAATCTACTAAACTTGCAGCACCTTCTTATATATTTAGATGTTTGACGCGATCACTATGTTGTGCAGCATCTACAAAGAGGAGTTACTGCCGCAAAATCCAAGAAACATTGACAAACTGGTTATGGCAGGATTTGTGAAATGGTTCAAGAACCATGTAAGCTTTTGAAGTGCACTGCCAGTTTTTTTAATATATTGAGTACATAAGATGATCAGCTTGTCTATTTTCTAGCCATAGGTTAAGAAGATGCGGGAGGATGGGCAGGCAGTTGATGATGCCCTTTACTCACTAGCAACGGGTCCTGATACTCGAGTAAGACATTATGAATCTTACGTTGTTGGAGATGTGCGCTACAACACCCTTGCACGAGACGAAGGCAGGAAGACACAAAACAGTGCCATCATGAGCATGGATACGTATGACAAAGAGACAACTGAAATGTATGCTAACATAACAGACATTGTTCAGTTGCAGTATATCTCCAGTTTCGAGGATCATCGGTGTGTGGTTCTGTTGTGCTGTCATTGGTATAACCTGTTATCTAGGATCGCAAAACCCAGAGCTGATGATTATTTCAAATCCATCAATGTCAAGGCGGCGTACCAGACCAACGAGCCTTTTATTTTGGCAAATCAAGCAACACTAATATTTTTCTTGGAAGACACATTTGCACATAGCGATGACTGGAGAATATTGCAAAGGTTTGAGCAGAGGAATTCATTTAATGAAGTTGCACAACAAGATGATTCTTACACTGCTCCTGATGTACAAGATAACAAAGATGTTCCTAATATCTATGAGAACCATCACGTCAATGACGCCGGCGAAAAGATTGCCTATTGTGCTGTGGACATACAAGAGTTGATCAAGAAGAAGCCAACGTTCGAGATCGAATAAGAAGATGACACCGTGGGGAATTACGATTCAGACTGATACACATGGCAAAGATGTTAACGTTGCTGCTGTGGATGATGATTACATTGCTTTTGTCATATTTGCCTGTCAGAAGACGTTTTTTATCTACTATGTGAAGTTGTGTTTGCTATGACAACTGAAACCTGATGAACATGTTGTTTAATATTTTGCTGTGAGAACATCACTTGTTATTTATGCTGATTTGTGTTTGGTGATTGTATGACAACTAAAACATGATGACATTGTTGTTTAGTTGTACTCATATTGTCGGGTGGTAGGTGCGACATATGCCAACGGGTGGCTTATCATTGTGGGAGCTAGTAAGACATCGCCGGTGCCTGGAAACGGGATAAGGCGAAGACATGCACGCTGGCGGATCTTACCCAGCTTCAGGGCTCTCCGTGGAGATAACACCCCTACTGCTGCTCTGCGGGGTCTCCGCATGTTCACTAGATGAATCGAGTAGCAATACAACGCTCCTTGAGCTGTTTGGTAGGAGGAGGAAGAAGGGCACGGCAAGCCTGCTTCTTCTCCTTGTGGGGTGTCTAGGACTAGTAAGGGGTCCAACCCTTTGCATGGGTGCTCCGGGGGGTTTATATAGGCCTACCCCCCGGGGGTACAATGGTAATCCGACTGGGCACGGGGCCCAGCCATCTGTGCCTGCGCTCGCCGGCTTCTGCGCCGGCTGCTGGGGCCCGCCAACTTGTGGGTCCCGCCGGCTGCCGGCCCCTTGGTCGACAGGCAGGCCCCACTGTCCAGGGCCTGGTCGGCGGCTGGTTACTGTGGCTCCGTCTTGCTGACGTGGGCTTCATCGTGATAAGCGGCTACAGTACCGCCGCCTGTCAGGCGATTGCTGTAGCCTTACCGCGTCTTGTCTCCTTAATGGGGCGTCCTCTTCGAGGAAGGCGGCAAGCCGGCTGCGGGGAGCCGGCTCTGTCTTGGGCCGACTAGTTGGAGGCGTGGCCGCCTTTGGGCGTCTCTCTGCTCAAAGGGGCCCACCGTCTGTGGGCCACGCTGGCGGCCCGTCGTGGGTGATGCCAGGGTCAACATGGCAGCAGTGCCGCGCCGGACGGGTCGTGCCTAGCTCGTACGGCGCACCATGCCAGGCGTGCTCCGGGATTCGGGGGTGGCAGGCTTTACTGTAGCCACGCCCCATCGCACCGCCGTCAGGTGGGTGCAAACTTTGTGGGTACAGTCTTGATCTCTTTATAGGGAGCCGGCTTCTTGGAGTCGGCCTTCTCATGGCCGGCTTCTTGGAGTCGGCCTTCTCATGAGGGCTAAAGTCGGACCGCCTTCCGAAAGCCGGCCTGGGTTGCAGCAAGCTAGGGGAAGGAGGCCCCATGTCTTGGATTCTTGAGAGCCGGGCGGCCTCATAACCTTTTCAGAAGGGCCAGGGGAAGCCAGCTAGGCTACCCATGGCTATTTACTCCGACAGTAGTCCCCGAAGCTGATCGAGCTCCGAGGTGAGCAGGGGGACGAGAAGCTTGGTCAGCTTCTCATCCTGAAGGGCCGGCTTTAGAGGGTGTGCGCCGACTTCAGAGAGCCCCGCGTCCTGTAGGCGAGAGGAGGGGGGAACCCGCGAGCCGACTACGGGCCCTCCCGCGGCCACGTGGCGGCGAGATCCTGCGAGCGCACGCGCGCGACGGGACACCGCCGCAGGCCCGAGCCCGCCACTCGCGAGCCTCGGTCCGGGCGCGGATCTTCCGTGGCCCACAGGGGCCGCTCGCCTTCTCGAGGCATTTTTGTTTCGCCGTTAAGGCTCGATAATTGCGGGACGTGTGGAGTGGGCACGATCGATCCCCACGCTTCCCCACGCCGCGCCTCCTCGGCTCCGCCACGTGAGCCTATAAGTAAGGGAAGGAGGCAGAGCAACAGAGGTTTGCACGCTCCCTCCCGCTCCGCCCCTCCTAACCCTCGTCTTCTTCCTCTCGTTGCCGCCGCAGCTTCCCGTCTCAGCGCCGTCGCGTCTCTACACCGCCTCGCTCCCATGGCATTGTCAAGCTCGTGGGATGGCTCCAACGTCCATGAAGACCACGTGGAGTTCCTTCGCCAGACCCGGCGCCTGCCCGGCGCCGACTGCGTACAGGTCCGCCTGGCGCCCGCGAAGGAGATCTCGCCGGCGCCGGAGGAGGGCGAGCGGGTTGTCTTCCGCTCGCACTACCTGCGCGGCTTCGGCCTTCCAGCGAGCGGATTTCTGCGCTCCTTCCTCGACTTCTACAACCTCCAGCCGCATCACCTCACGCCTAACACGGTGATGTTGCTGTCGGCCTTCGTCTCCCTCTGCGAGGGCTTCTTGGGGCTGCTCCCCACGCTGGAGCTCTGGGGGGAGTTCTTCCAGAGGAAGGTCGGCACGGTCGTCGCCGGTGTGCCCGCCCCCTGCGGAGCCTTCATTGCCATGAGGAGGGCGAGCGAGAACAACCCGTTCCCTCCCATCCCCCTGATCCAGTCGGTGAAGGTTTGGCAAAGATCTTATTTCTATGTGAAGAACGTCGCCGAGGAAGGAGACTACATCAACCTGCCGGCTTACATAGCCGGCCCGCCGGCTGGGAGGCAACCCTCGTGGAGTTTCTGGTCCCGGTCACTGTCTCCGGCCGGGAACACCGCCATCTCCCGGCTTCGGGTGAGGATTTAGTCGGAGGGCCTGCGTGGGGCCGACTTGGTGGCCGCCTTCGTGGAGCGCCGGATTCTCCCTCTCCAAAGCCGGCCCCATATGATGTGTCAGATGAGCGGCCGCTTCGACCCAAGTCGGCTGAGCACATGGGAAATGCCCCACGCGGAGGTGGCACTCATGGTTAATTACATTGCCAACTACAAGCTCACCGGGGACTGGCAATACGGCAAGGCGCTGTATTCTCGCGCCAATCCTCCGCCCGTGGCCAGTACTCCCCCGACCGCACGATGGATGACGTTGACGACCCGGATTTGGGGGCGGCCGCCATGGAAGACGCCGTCGTGGGGGACAGCGCCGAGCCCGGAGGCTCAAGGTTCACCGCGAGCTTCGAGGACTGGCCGGACGATTTCGAAGCCGAAGTCGCCCCACGTCGCCAGCCGGCGGCCGACCAACAGGGCGCGGGCTCGTCTGTCGCGCCGGCTTCCGGCGGAACGCAGAAGCGCTAGGCCGCTCTAGGCCTCTTCGGCAGTCGGCCGAAGAAGTCCAAGCCCTCCACCGCGGCGACAAAGCAAGACAAGACGGCCGCGAAGGCGGCCCGCTTCCGCAAGGCGGTGAAGCAGCCCCAGGCGGTCTCGGCATAAGTCTTCAATTGCCTTGCCGTATTCTCGTCATCATTCTCTTTCTCTTCGAACATTCTTCTTAACTTTCCCTTGCTTGCTGGAAAGGGCGCCGCTTTCCCTTGAGCGGGGCCCGGGCGGCTCCGTCGTGGGGCCGGCTGGAGGGTCTTCGAGCTCCCGCCGCGTGGACCCCCACGCCGATCTCAGGGAGGCCACAGAGCGGAATGCCTGCGAAGCACGGGAGGAGCGCAAGGCGGCGGAGAAGGCGGCCGCCCAGGCGGCGAGGGAGCAGGCCGACGCGGCAGCCAAGGCCCAGACGGAGGCGGCTACCGCGGAGACGGAGGCGGAAAGCTCGCGCAGCCAGCCTCCGCTGCTCGCCATTCCTCTCCGAGCCGTAGCCCCCGACACCCCATTACCCTTGGCGGAGGAGATCGTCCAAGACCCGCCGTTGTTGGAGAGGGGGGAAGACCCCGTGGCCTTGGCGGGAAGAGCGCCGCCAGCAGTGCCAACCAGAGCGGGCCAAGGCGGTCAGTCGTCAGCGGCGCCAGAGGAGCCGGCCGGAGGTGAGCCGGAGAACAGAGCCGGCCTCGAAGTACAGCCGGCGACGGGCCGGCGCGCAGGGGGAGGCGCCGCTCCGCCGGAGTTGCGCCGAGTCGCGGGCGCAGGCCAGTCGGCGGAAGATCTGGAGGCGGCCAGCACTACCACATCCGAGTGGACTCCCAGCAGGGGAACTGGCAAGCTGAATGTGGCGGCTCAAGGGGTCCAGAGCCGGATGCAAGCTCAGGCCGCCCTGTTGCAACAGTTCACCCAGGAGTTCTTGTCAACGCGAGCCACTATCCGGGTGAGTCCTTCATTCTTGGCCGCTTTGCTTTCTTAATTTCTTCCGTGGGGGCGCGTCAGCGCACCCACTGGGTGTAGTCCCCGAGATTCGGGCCGACTGCTGCGCAGCCGGGTCGGATCTTTCTCGACGGCTACCTTACTTTGCTCTTTTCTGAACCTTCAGGAATATCACAACCTTCATGCTGCCGCCTTCAACTCCCAGGCTCGGGAGCTGAGCCGGAGGACCGACGACCTAGACGACAGCCGAAGTAAGTACTCAATCTTGTCTGTCTCCTGTGGGGGCGTGTCAGCGCACCCACTGGGTGTAGTCCCCGAGATTCGGGCCGACTGCTGCGCAGTCAGGTCGGATCTTTCTTGACGACTCTTTCTTATTGTTTTTTCTTTTTCCTTGTCTTCATGGGCCAACGCCGACTTGAGGAAGGAGCTCGGCGAAGCGAAGGCCGCCCTTCATACTAAGGAGGCCGAGTGCGCCGCCTTGGTCCAGGAACGGGATCGCCTAGCCAAGAAGCTGGCCGACCAAGAGGAGAGCCACAAAGCGGCCCTGCAAGCGGTGCGGGAAAGCGAAGCCGCCTTGATGGCGGAGTATGAGATGGCGGCGGCGACTTGGTCTGAGACCCGGCGAGGCCTGGACGAAGGCTTCGGCCGGATCGAGGACTTGATCGACGATAAGCTGCCTTCCTTGGCCCTCCCCTGCCTCTTGCCGCTTGGGTTTTTTTGACTTATCTTGAGCTGTTGCTTGTTGTTTCTTGCAGATTACTTTCCGGGCTACTCCGCCTTCGCCGCCCAAAGCATTGAGGCCCATCGCGAGGCGTGCCGTCAAGCGGGGGCCGACATTGTGCCGGATGCAAACCGGACCCTTGAGGAGCAGCTCCTGGCTGTCCAGGCACGGTTGCAGCCGGCTCATCGGATGCTTCGCCGGCTCCAACATGCCGGGGCGCAAGTGTTGGCCGCCCTCTGGCCCGGCGAGACGATCCCCCGCACCCCAAGCCGAACTGCCGACTGGCTGGAAGTCGTAGTTGGTCGCTTCGAGGCTTGGAAAGCGTCAGCGGCCCGCCTCGGAGCCGGGCGGGCATTGGAATTCGTTCGGGCTTGGTACCCAGGGCTGAGCCTGGACCAGCTGCGCACTTGGCGGATGGAGGCCGACGCGGAGCTGGAGGAGGTGAGGCCGGCTATCGCCCAGCGAGCTTCGACGATCGCCGAGTGCACCAACATCAGCGTTTTCGCACCCGAAATCGATGATGACGGTGTTGCTCAGCCGGAGGAGTGGTTCGGGCTGAACCCGGCGGTGGGCGAGGACTCGGCGGAGGAGATTGCCTCCAGCGACGAGGGCGAAGAAGATGAAGACGAGGACGGCGAAGACGTTCAGCCGGCTGGTGGAACAACCAGCCGACCTCAGGCCGACCGTGCCTCCAGCAACGAGGCGCGTGGAAGCGCGCCCTCTGCGGGAGGCGGCGACCAAGCCGAAGTTCGTCAGCCGGCCGCTCCTTCAGCCGGCACGACCGTCTCCACCAACCAGTCTGGCTCGTCGGCCGCTCCGCCAGCTTGACCTGCCGTCTTTATCTCTCCTGCTTTGTTGTCTTTGAACAATCTTTGTTAAGTTTTCGCAGTTCCACCCACTGGGGGTGTATCCAAACTATGTTGAATGCTGGCCTCTTGGAGGTCTTTTCATGTAAATATTATCATGTGCATGTTTGGTTTCCATTCGCGTATGCTTTTTTATCCTTAGGCTTTTTCCTTTGCCGCCTTCCCTCTTTGGGGAGGCAAGTACTTGAGCTTTCTTGGATTAAAGTGAAGTGAATGGAAACCGGCCGGCCGGCTACTCTGGTAGCCAGTCGGCGGTGTGAGAAAAACTGGCTTTTGTTATATTAGTCCGTTAGTCCCTAGCCGTTTTTCGTGTGGGCGCCCGTTCCTACCTTTAACTCTTGCCAGCCGGACAGCCGGTTCTTCAGACTGCGACTTTTGGCAAGAGAAGGCTTGAGAGCCGGCACACTACTTGTCTGACTGCGGGTAGGACTTCTAACATAACTCCAGTCGGCCAGTCCCCGAGCCGACTAGTCGAACTCGGTGCCGGACAGAATAAGTAAATGATACGACAAGGTCATAAGCATGATACTTTTCATTCATAAATAAGGGATGGCAGTCCCCGAGCCCTCCTCGGGAAGCCTATTGTCTTGTACTTAATACAAAAGTTAGCACGGTACATACTGCATTTCAACTGTAAAATCTTCGGAGGAGGTTGGCGTTCCATGGTCGTTCCGACTCCTTGCCGGAGTCGTCTCTCTTGCGCGCCTTCGGCTTCTGTGCGTCGATCAGGTAGTAGGAGTCGTTGCCTAGAGCTCTGCTGATGACGAAGGGGCCTTCCCAAGGGGCTGAGAGCTTGTGCTAGCCGGCTGTTCGCTGGATCAGCCGGAGCACAAGATCGCCCTCTTGGAAAGATCTTGGCCTGACCTTCCGGCTGTGGTAGCGGCGCAAACCCTGCTGGTAGATTGCAGACCGGCTGAGGGCTAACAGCCGGCTTTCTTCCAGCAGGTCGACACTGTCTTCTCGTGCTTCCGTGGCCTCCGCTTCCGTGTACATGGTTACCCGAGGCGAGTCGAACTCGATGTCAGTTGGGATGACCGCCTCGGCACCATACACAAGGAAGAAAGGGGTGAAGCCGGTTGACTTGTTTGGTGTAGTGCGCAGACTCCAGAGGACAGCCGGCAGCTCATCGAGCCAACAGCCGGCTGAGCGCTCCAGAGGTACTACCAGTCGGGGCTTGATGCCGGAGAGGATGAGGCCGTTGGCTCTCTCGACCTGGCCGTTTGACTGCGGGTGGGCGACGGATGCTAAGTCCAGTCGGATACCTTGGGCTGCGCAGAAACGTGCCAAGGCTCCTTTGGCAAAATTTGTGCCATTGTCGGTGATGATGCTGTGCGGCACGCCGTACCGAGTTGTTATGTCTACGATGAACGTCATGGCAGTCGGCCCATTCAGCTTCTTGATCGGCTTTGCATCAATCCACTTGGTGAATTTGTCCACGGCGACGAGCAAATGCGTCATGCCGCCGCGCGCCATCTTGAATGGGCCCATCATGTCTAGTCCCCAAACGGCAAAGGGCCAAGTGAGGGGAATGGTCTTGAGTGCCGAAGCCGGCACGTGTTGCTTGGAGCTGAAGAGTTGGCATCCCTTGCAATGTTTGACCAATTCTTTGGCGTCATCCAAAGCAGTCGGCCAGAAGAAACCATGACGGAAGGCTTTGGTGACAAGTGATCTTGAGGCCGCATGGTGGCCGCATTCTCCTTGGTGAATGTCTGTGAGGATTGCAATGCCCTTCTCTTGCTCGACGCACCGTTGGAGGATTCCAGTGACGCTGCGCTTGAGTAGTTCTCTATTGATGATTGTGTACGCTCCGGCTCGACGCTGGACCTGTCTTGCTTCTGTTTCGTCAGCCGGCAGGTCTTGGTTTACTAGGAAGTTGAGGATGGACTGAGCCCAAGATGGAGCCGTGACTTCTTCTACTACCCAAGTGGCTACTGCCACCAGGGTGGGCGGGCTGGGTGGTGAGGTGCTGGAGTCGACCGCCGGCTGTAGTGCTAGTGCAGTCCCCGGGCCGGCTGCCGCAGTCCCCGAGCCAGTCGTGGCAGTCCCCGAGCCGGTTGCCGAAGTCCCCGAGCCGGCTGCCGAAGTCCCCGAGCCGGCCGCCGAAGTCCTCGAGCCGGCTGCCGAAGTCGCCGGGCCAGCTACGGGGGTCTTGGGGTCGCCTACTTAGTTCTTCGAGCCGGACCCGGCCGCATCGGGGTCAAGCGGCACGAAGATGGAATCGGACTCTAGAGATGGCTTGATAGACAGCTTGAGGAGGCGTTGGAGAGCGACGCCTGCTGGAATTGCTTGCCGAGTGGAGCCTATTCGAGCCAGGGCATCGGCTGGCTTGTTGTCGGCTCGCGGTACATGGAGGAACTCGCATCCTTCAAAGTATTCGCTGAGTTGTTGGACCAGGAAGCGGTAGCTCGCCATATTCGCGTCCTTGACGTCCCAGTCGCCGAATGATTGCTGGACTACCAGGTCCGAGTCGCCATAACATAGGATCCGGCGAATGCCAAGTTCTTTGGCAAGCCGGAGCCCATGTATGAGCGCCTCGTACTCGTCCACATTGTTGGAGGCGGCAAAGTGGATCTATAGCGTGTATCTGAGCTTGTCGCCTTTCGGAGAGGTAAGGACGATGCCGGCTCCCAAGCCGGTGCGCATCTTGAACCCGTCGAAGTGCATGCGCCAATGGGTGGAGTCGGGAGCCGGCGGCAGGTACTGGGTCTCGGCCCAATCGACGAGGAAGTCAACTAGTGCTTGGGACTTGATGGCAGTGCGGGGCTGGTAGAAGATCGTGTACAGGGCCAGCTCGATGGCCCATTTCGCCACCCGGCCGGATGCGTCCTGGCTGCCTATGATCTCGGCTAGCGGGACAGTGCATACGACCGTGACGGGATGCTCTTGAAAGTAGGGCTTCAGCTTCTTGGCGGTGAAGTACACGCCATAACCCATCTTTTGGTAGTGCGGGTAGTTCTGCTTTGAAGCGGACATCACCTCGCTCAAATAATACACCGGCCTCTGGACCGGCTGGGCTCGGCCTTCTTCTGGGCGCTGGACTACGATGACGGTGCTGACCACCCGGCTGGTTGCAGCGATGTAGAGGAGCATGGGCTCTTTTTCAGTCGGCGCCGTGAGGACAGGCGGCATGGCCAGCATCTTCTTCAGCTCGTGAAAAGCTTGGTCGGCCTGGTCGTTCCACTCGAAGTGAGTGCTCTTCTTCATGAGGCGGTAGAGAGGGAGAGCTTTCTCTCTGAGCCGGCTGATGAAGCGGTTCAAGGAGGCTAAGAACCCGGTGAACTTCTGAATGTCTCGAAGCTTGGGGATCGCCATTCTCTCGATGGCCTTGATCTTCACCGGGTTGCATTCGATGCCGCGTTCGTAGACCAGGAAGCCTAGGAGCTGGCCGGCTGGCACTCCGAACATGCATTTCTCGGGGTTGAGCTTGATTTGGAACCGGCGTAAGTTCTCAAACGTTTCCTTGAGGTCTTCCAGCAAGGTGTCGCGCTTCTCCGTCTTCACCACGATGTCGTCCACGTATACGTGAGCGTTTCTGCCGAGTTGCTTGAGGAGGCACTTCTGCATGCAATGCTGAAAGGTGGCACCGGCATTTCTCAAGCCGAATGTCATAGTCAGGTAGCAGAAGGCTCCAAATGGCGTGATGAAGGCGGTCTTCAGGCGGTCGTCCGGGTCTAGCTTTATCTGATGATATCCGGAGTAAGCATCCAAAAAACTCAACAGCTCGCATCCGGCTGTGGAGTCTATCACTTGGTCGATCCTTGGCAGGGCAAAAGGATCTTTGGGGCAGGCCTTGTTGAGGCTCGTGTAGTCTATACACATGCGCCACTTGTTGTTCTTCTTTAGCACAAGGACCGGGTTGGCGAGCCACTCTGGAAAGAAAACTTCCATGATGAAGCCGGCCGCCAAGAGCCGGGCTATCTCCTCCCCTACAATCCTACGCTTCTCCTCCGACAATCGGCGAAGGGGTTGTCTGACTGGCTTTGCGTCTTCTCGAACGTGTAGTTTGTGCTCGGCGAATTTCCTTGGAACACCCGGCATGTCCTTGGGGGACCATGCAAAGATGTCCCGATTCTCACGGAGGAAATCGGCGAGCTCGCCTTCCTATTTGCTATTCAGGTTTGCCCCGATGACGGCAAACCTCTCTAGATGCTCGGGGTCAAGAGGTATCTTCTTCGTCTCCTTGGCCGGCTGGAAAGATCCTTGGGCGTCATGCTCCTTGGGGTCGGGGGACACGGCCGACTGTTTGCCGGCTATGGCCACGACTCGGTCCAACATCTTCTTCTCTTTGGCAATCACAAGGGACTCGGCCAGCCGGCTGCTGGCCGCTGCGCACTCGGAGGACTTCTTGTAATCACCGGCTACGGTGATGACGCCTTTGGTGCTTGGTATCTTCATCTTGAGGTATGCATAGTGGGGGACTGCCATGAATTTGGCCAAGGCAGGTTGGCCCAGCAATGCATGGTAAGGGCTCTCCAGGTCCATCACTTCAAACCAGATCGCTTCCCGGCGGAAATGCTCCTTATCCCCAAAAAGTACATCAATCTTGATTTTACCAATGGGGGCGCAGGACAGGCCGGGTACGATGCCGTGGAACACTGTCCGAGTGGGCGTGAGCTGCTTTGTATTAACGTTTAGCTTCTCCAGGGTGGCACGGTACAGGATGTTGATGCTGCTCCCGCCGTCTATCAACACACGAGAGAAGCGGGCGGCGCGTCTGTCCATTGCGAGGGTGGCTTCCAGGACCAAGGCATAAGAGCCGGGAGACGGCATCACCTCCGGATGGTCGGCCCGGCTCCAGTTGATGGGCTTTTCTGACCAATGCATGTGTCCGGCTGGGCTGGCAGCGACCACGCTGACTTCCTGGCGCTCTTGGCGTTTGCTACGCCGGTCTTCGGGCTGGCTCGTAAAGACGATGTAGGTTGCTTGCTCATCAGGGAACTCGTCATGCATGGCTCCGACTGCGGGCCGAGCGGCCGGAGGCGGCGGGGGCGGAGGCGGCGGGCCGGCAGGCAGAGGCGGCACGAGCCCCTCGCCCTTAGAGATTCGGGTGAGCCAATGGCACTTCCGGGTCGTGTGGTTGGACGGCTTCGCGCCGCTGTGGAACTTGCAAGGGGCGTCGAGGGTTTGCTCGTAGGAGATAGTGGGCTGCCAAGCCGGCCTGCCGCCCTTGGGCTTCTTGGGCGCCGGTCGTTCTTCAGGCGGCGCATCTTCGACTGTGGCCACCTGCCGGCTGGCGGGAGGCGGCGCGGGGCCCTTGCGCTTGTGGTCGTTCGAGTTGGGGTGTCGGCCGGAATCCCCAGCCGGCGTCTTGGGCGCCGGGTTGAGTACCTTTCCGGACGCGTCTACCCGAATCTCGATCTTCATCGAGGAGTCGGCGGTGGCGTACTTGTCCGCTATGTCCAGAAGTTCATCGAGGGTAGCCGGCTCGTCGCAGAGGAGCTTGTGCTTGAGGAGGGTGCCTTCTCGGCATCCGGCTGTGAAGTATTCTATGGCTTGCACCTCGTGCACCCCTTCACAGGAGTTGCGGAGCTCGGCCCAACGCGTGAGGTAATCGCGAGTGGACTCGGCGGGGCCTTGTACGCACAAGGAGAGCTGTCTGGGCTTGGGAGCCCGCTTGTAGGTGCTGGTGAAGTTGCGGATGAAGGCTTCTATGAAGTCTAGCCAGCTGTTGATGCTACGCGGCTTGAGGCTGTTGAGCCAGGTCCGCGCCGTGCCTTGTAGCATGAGGGGCACGTACTTTACGGCGATACGCCGGTTACCATTGGCTATGCTAACCGCCATGGAGTAGTCGATCAACCAATCTTCCGGATTCACGGAGCCGTTGTACTTGGGTGTGTCTCTTGGGAGTGAGAACCCTTTGGGAAAGGGCTCGTCGCAGATGCGGGGGCCGAAACAAGGCGGGCCGACATGGTCTTCTTCTTCCAATGCCAGGGATCGCACCAGGCGGTCGATCCGATGGCGGGCGTCGTTCTCGCCGATTCCTTCGCGGCGGCCTAGCCGGCCGCTGAGAGTCGGGTGCGCCACTGGCGGCGAGGCGGGATATCTCTCTCCACGGGGCGGAGGCGGAGGCGGGTCGCCCCGCCATTCCATGGCTCGGGGATGACCGTCCGCGTCTCGCTCGATGGAGATCTGGGTCCGGTTGCGGCTGGCAGCCGGCTCCTTCTCGCGTCGCGCGCGGATATTGCTCGTAGTCGGCGTCCGGGACGTCACGCCGTGTTCTCGGCGCGGGGGAGGGCTTTCCGCGCTGGCGTTGGCTTCGTGTCGCTGCGCGGCTGCGCCAATCAATTGCTGGATGAGCCGGGTCATGTGGGGGAGGTCTTCGGCCTCCAAGCCATCCAACTCGTCTACAGCCGCCTGGGCGGCACGCAAGTTCTCGAGCGGAGTGGCATAGACCGGGCGGTCGACTCCTAGCGTGCCGGCGATGACGGCGCCGCGTTGCTTGACAAGGTCGGCCCGGCTTGGCCCGCCCGGGGCCGGCGTGCCGAAGGCGGCGCGGTCAGCTTCGTGCTGGTAGGCTTCAGTGAGGCGCCTTACGGAGGCCAGCCTCTAGCCCTCTGCGAGGAGGGCAAGGCGGCGTGCTTCCAGTACTTCGTCGTCGGCATTAGCCGGGAGGGGAGCGGACAAGTCGTGGGCCGCCGCGCGCGATGCGTCGTGGGCGCTCTCGTCGGCCAGGCCGCTGTGGCCACAACCATCACTTCGGCGGTGACAGCATCGCAGCCGTCGGCTCGAGGAAGCGGGTCGTTGTAGATCGTGACGTTGGTGGGGAAGGTGTCGTAGGAGGCCGTGTCGGAGTCGACAGGCATCGGGTCGGTGGAGCCAACCGACTCTAGGTCCGTAGCGGGCTCGCTGGAGACATGGAGCTGGCCGAGAAGGTTGGCGAGGTGGTCGGTGCCCGCACCGGAGGCGAGCTCATCGGATATGAGAGTTTCGTCGAGGAGATCGGCGAGGCCGCTTGCCGCGCAAATGCTGGTGACGCCTTGTAGCGCGTCGTGGCAAGCGCCATCGGGCGTGCCGGGCTGGCTACGCTCGCGGGGGAGGAATAAGGTTCCCGTCCAGAACAGGTCTCCGGACGACGGTGCACCTGGCCCCACGGTGGGCGCCAAATGTCGGGTGGTAGGTGCGACATATGCCAACGGGTGGCTTATCATTGTGGGAGCCAGTAAGACATCGCCGGTGCCTGGAAACGGGATAAGGCGAAGACATGCACGCCGTCGGATCTTACCCAGCTTCGGGGCTCTCCGTGGAGATAACACCCCTACTGCTGCTCTGCGGGGTCTCCGCATGTTCACTAGATGAATCGAGTAGCAATACAACGCTCCTTGAGCTGTTTGGTAGGAGGAGGAAGAAGGGCACGGCAAGCCTGCTTCTTCTCCTTGTGGGGTGTCTAGGACTAGTAAGGGGTCCAACCCTTTGCATGGGTGCTCCGGGGGGTTTATATAGGCCTACCCCCCGGGGGTACAATGGTAATCCGACTGGGCACGGGGCCCAGCCGTCTGTGACTGCGCTCACCGGCTTCTGCGCCGGCTGCTGGGGCCCGCCGACTGGTGGGTCCCGCCGACTGCCGGCCCCTTGGTCGACAGGCAGGCCCCACTGTCCAGGGCCTGGTTGGCGGCTGGTTACTGTGGCTCTGTCTTGCTGACGTGGGCTTCATCGTGATAAGCGCGGCTACAGTACCGCCGCCTGTCAGGCGATTGCTGTAGCCTTACCGCGTCTTGTCTCCTTAATGGGGCGTCCTCTTCGAGGAAGGCGACAAGCCGGCTGCGGGGAGCCGGCTCTGTCTTGGGCCGACTAGTTGGAGGCGTGGCCGCCTTCGGGCGTCTCTCTGCTCAAAGGGGCCCACCGTTTGTGGGCCACGCTGGCGGCCCATCGTGGGTGATGCCAGGGTCAACATGGCAACAGTGCCGCGCCGGACGGGTCGTGCCTAGCCCATACGGCACACCATGCCAGGCGTGCTCCGGGATTCGGGGGTGGCAGGCTTTACTGTAGCCACGCCCCGTCGCACCGCCGTCAGGTGGGTGCAAACTTTGTGGGTACGGTCTTGATCGCTTTATAGGGAGCCGGCTTCTTGGAGTCGGCCTTCTCATGGCCGGCTTCTTGGAGTCGGCCTCCTCATGAGGGCTAAAGTCGGACCGCCTTCCGAAAGCCGGCCTGGGTTGCAGCCAGCTAGGGGAAGGCGGCCCCATATCTTGGATTCTTGAGAGCCGGGCGGGCTCGTAACTTTTTCAGAAGGGCCAGGGGAAGCCGGCTAGGCTACCCATGGCTATTTACTCCGACACATATTTGGCTATGAAGCTTGAATTTGATGACATAGTTTGCTGTTGGACTGCAATTTGCTCGACGTCTTTGAATGAGAACAAAGCTGATCCGACAGGGCCTCTGCTATTTATTTATTTATATGAGCAAAAGGGGATACCCCCTAATTTCCGTTAATAGAAATCATTAGATGTTCACAACACTACGCCCAGCCTGCTACACAGGTTTCATTCATTACTAGTTTCAGCAAAGTGCTCATGTCGTAACCACTGAATACATCACGAGTGCTACATACACTGCAAATAAAGAGACAATCATCATACAGAGCACATCGATTTTGCCCATTATCTTCACAAGCTCTTTCATCTCCTCATTGTTGTCAAGGCCGTTCAGCAGCTGTTGCTTGGCCATGATCAGAGGAACTGCATCTTTAACCTTCTGCTCTGCATCTTCCTCTTCTGTCGTTCCTTCAGTTACTTGTCCAACACCCCAACATGTTGGTATTGGGATTCCTCGGCTAACCAAATAATCAGCATAGTTGCATTCCCCCACATCAGCAACTTCCCACAAATACAAATCACACGAATCTTCCCTTTTCTGCATGAATCAAATTGGAAGATCATCAACCAAACTATTAAAAAAATCAGCAACTGAAAGCAGCAGAACAACACTTAAACATATTATTACCCCATGATTCGGGCATTTGTAGAAGACTCGATCAGAGTTGCGGATTGTGGTTGAGACGCGATGGATGACTCTGCGTGATTTGCAGCAGTGGCACCACACCAACGGCAGCGGGTTGCGATGAGCAATCGGCTGTGGTGCTCGTGCCGGCGGGGGTGTGATGAGACCCATAGGCGATGGTACGGGTGGCGACTTGGCGCATATTTGGTTGTTGCCTGCTAAAGAGCAGGTGGACAAGCAGCCAGCGGACATGGTTGCTGCGGCCAGAGCTTCTGATGCTAGGCAGAGTAAGTAGAGAAGAGGAGAAGCGAATGTTGGATATGTCAGTTTCATTACTTGCAGAGTAGCATAGCACCATATATAGTCATAGTCTAGGTTTGAATTCGAACCAGCTACAGGAGCACGTCTTTCTTTTTTTCTAAAACTCGGCAACGTCTCTTTACTGGTACACTAGCTTGTTCTGTACGCCTTCCCAAGTCTTTGATTTTCTTTCTATATATAAAAATGTATGCTACTTGGTGTCCGCTTAGTCAACAAACGATTGTGCCAGCCTTGACCGTTGAATTGACATTCAACGTCTGTCGCGTTTCTTCAGTCTGTTCTTCCTCGAGCCACCAAAGCCAAACTAGCGCCGGCGGGACCGCCTGCTCCCGCCTCCCACGGCTGGCTGTGATCTTCCCCGGCTCCTGTTCGTTCTTGTCCGAGGCCTCACCATCGTCCTCCGCCTTGGTTCGCTCGCCGCGGTGCCGCCCTCCGGTGTTGTCAACATGGTTAACAACCGAGAGGAATAAGGAGATGATTGTACATGGTGAGGATGACAGTAGGGACCCAGCAGCGCGTGTAATAATTTTGTTTTTTCGGGACGGAGAAGGGTATCAACTGGGTTGTGCGGGACCCGTGGCCCGTCTAGCCCAGGCTTTTATTTCATATGTTTAGCACATGACCAGCCCAGTCTGTTTTTTTCCTTTCTGAAAATGGCTAGCCAGCTATTTTGTTTTTTGCAGAATAACCAACGTAGGCCTACTTGCTCTTCTACGCCCTGCTAGGCCAGAAATCTTTCAAGATGAGGAGGGATGCATTTTGCCTAGAAAATGGGCTATAAGTAATAAGAAATGGGCTGTAAAATGAAAAAATACAGCAAACAAGCAATTAGTTCCAAAATATGTTTTTCTTTCGGATTTTGATATTTTAAGTTTCATTGTTTTTGTGTGGGTAAAATTTCATTGAATTTAAATTAAGGTATATTTAGATTTAAAATTAATTTGAATCTGGCTAGAAATTTCGGGCTGTATGCTGTTTGGGACAGATTTGGAGGCTGACTTGTGGGTCTACTAGGTTGACATGTACTTTGGCTTTGTCAACTTAGTCCACAAACGATTCTAGCAGCAGTGACCGTTGGATGTTAATCCAACGACCGTGCTACTTCTTCAATATCTGATCTTCTTGCTCCAGCCGCCCAAACCAGCTCCGGTGGGACTGCCTGCTCCCGCCTCTCGAGACCGGCTGTGCTGCCGCGCAGGCCGCACCGCCCCACCCTACTTCATTGCTGGCCAGGCCATTCCTCTACTCACCACACCTCCTGTTATTTTCCGGCGACGGCAGCCGGACCAGTAAACCCTCATATTCCCCACCGCGTGGGCAACCAATGCCGAGTCTTCCCCGGCTCTATGTCATTCCCTTCCTAGGCCTCACCGTCGTCCACCGCCATGGTGCTCTCGGGGCGGCCTGGTCAACATGGTCAATGAACGACATCCATCGGCCGTGGACTGTACGCGCAAAATAATGATTCCTCCACCTGACAGTTGGGACCCACCGGAAGGGCCTCTATATTTCACAAAAAAATGTTCCCCCCACTGACATGTCGGACCCACCAGCTATATCTTCGCACGCAAGGAAGTGCCTCCTTATTACGCACAAAAAATGAATACCCCCTGCTAGCTGGGACCACCATTGTGGGAGGCTGACTTGTGGGCCTACTAAGTTGACGGGGACGGAGGGCCTTCTCAACTTAGTCAATATGAACGATTCTAGCTCCAGTGACCGTACGATGTCCATCCAACGGCCGTAGTGCTTCTTCAACCTCTGGTCTTCTTGCTCCAGCCGCCCAAAGCAGCGTCGGTCGTGCCGCATGCTCCTGCCTCCCGTGGCCGGCTGTGCTGCCGCGGAGGCCTCACCGCCCCCTACTATTCCCACCGCTGGCCAGGCCCTGCGGCGACGGCTACCTCACACCGCAGCCGAACCAGTGAACCCTCATACTCCTCTCCGCGCGGGCTTCCACTGTCGCGTCTTCCCCGGCTCCTTGTCGTCCCCTTCCTAGGCTTCACCGCCGTGGTGCTCTCCGCGCGGCATGGTCAACGTGGTCAAGGAACGACTTCCATCGGAAGAGTATTATACGTGGAGAGGCTGACAGCTGGGTCCACGGCCATAGCCCAGTTTTTTTGTGATTTGCCAAGTAAGTCGCTTTGTCAGGCCTGTTGGGCTGCAAATCTTTCAAGACGAGGAGAGCTTTCATTCGGCTGGCCGAGAAAATGGCCCATTAGTAATGAGAAATGGGTTGTACATTTTTAAAACACATCAAACTGGCAATTAGTTTCAAATATCTTTTTTTTTGTTTCGAGATTTTAAATTACATTAATTTTTATGCGTGGAGAATTTGTTGGATTTTATATTGATATACATTTATTTTTTAAATCAGTTTGAATGTGAGTCGAAATTTCGGATTTAAAACAGTTCGACTGCATCGAAATATGCAAAATTTCGTATATTTTTTTAACCGTGGCCACAATATGGGCTGTAATGCTAACAAAAAGAATATGGGCTCCAAAAAAACCTTAAGAATTAGCAAATGGGCTATAAATTATTAGAAATAATGGCAAATGGGCTGTATGCTATTTTCCACAGATTTGAGGCTTTCCTAAAAAAAGGTTGATGCACAAGCAGTGACTGTTGGATGTCCATCAAACGGCCGTCATGCTTCTTCAATCTCTGCTCTTCCTGCTCCAGCCGCTCAAACAAGCGTCGGCAGGACTGCCTGCTCCCTCCTTCCCGCGGCCGGCTGTGCTGCCGCGCAGGCCTCACTGCCCCATCGTACTCCCATCGCTGGCCTAGCAATCCCTCTACTCACCCACACCTGCTGTTATTCTCCGGCAACGGGAGACGAACCAGTAAACCCTCGTACAGTCGTACTCCCCTCCGCGTGGGAAACAACTTCCGAGTCTTCCCTGCCTCCGTGTCGTTCCCTTCCTAGGCCTCGCCGTCGTCCACTGCCCTGGTGCTCTCGGCGCGGCCTGGTCAACATGGTCAACGACCGACATGCATCTGAAGTGGACTGTACGTGGAAAGGCCGACAGCTGGGTCCATGGCCGCACGCAAGGAAATGCCTCCTTATTATGTGCAAAATAATGATTCCTCCACCTAACATCAGGGACCCACCGAAAGGGCCTCTATATTTCATGAAAAAAACGTTACCGCTGCTGACAGCTCGGACCCACCAACTATATCTTCGCACGCAAGGAAGTGCCTCCTTATTACGCACAAAAAAATGAATACTCCCCCTGTTAGCTGGGACCCAGTATAGTGGCATGCTGAATTGTGGGCCTACTAAGTTAACAGGGAAGGAGGGCTTTGTCAACTTAGTCAATATGCACGATTCTAGCTCCAGTGACCGTACGATGCCTATCCAACGACCGTAGTGCTTCTTCAACCTCTAGTCTTCTTGCTCCAGCCGCCCAAACCAGCGCCGATCGTGCCTCGTGCTCCTGCCTCCTGTGGCCGGTTGCGATGCGGCAGAGGCCTCACCGCCCCCTACTACTCCCACCGCTGGCCAGACCATCCCTCTACTCACCCACACCCCCTGTTATTCTGCGGCGACGGCAGCCTCACACCGCAGCGAACCAGTGAACCCTTGTACTCCTGTCACATCCCTAGTTCTGACAATGCCTAGTGCATGCATTAGAGTGTTACATCATGTTTAAATTTCATTTAAACCTGAGATGGGGATTGACTAAGCCCTAGCACCAAATGAATTCAACTAGGGTCAAAATAAAACCCTTTTCATTGAACTCAAAGTGTCCTCCAAAAATGTTCAACATTTCTGGTTTGAGGTGGAAGCATCTACCAAAAATGGTTTATATTTTTGCAGGACATATTTGGTCACTGAATTAAATCATATAGTATTTTCATTTGGGCATTTAAATGCTATTAAATATTTCAAATGCTCAAATAATCATAAACTAAAATGTTTACTGTTGGATATATTCTAAACAGTAGCCATGATTAGTTTCATGATTTTTGAAAGTGTCTGAGTATTTTTAATAAAGCCCTAAATTTATAGAATAATAGAAAACTGAGATAATTAAAAAAGGAGAGAGAGAGAAAGACCCGTACCTGGGCCACTTACCTGTAGCCGGCCCAGCTTCTGCGCGGCCCGTTACTGTGCAGCCCAGCTGCCAGTCATCTTCCTCCCCCTCGCCCCGAAGCAGCTGCGTGCTGGACACACGCGCGCCGACGCCGGCCACCTCCTGCTTCGCCGTGGCAGCCTCCCTGACTTCCTCACGACGCCACGGAGACGTCCCCGACCCCCTCTCACTTCTCCCTCGCTCTCTGGACCTCCCTCCCCCTCGCTCCTCTGTTTCTCCCCCCCATGACCGAGAGTCGCCGTCGCCGCC
>NC_057797.1:577826821-577834781 GCF_018294505.1 Triticum aestivum
TCTGCGCGGCCCGTTACTGTGCAGCCCAGCTGCCAGTCATCTTCCTCCCCCTCGCCCCGAAGCAGCTGCGTGCTGGACGCACGCGCGCCGACGCCGGCCACCTCCTGCTTCGCCGTGGCAGCCTCCCCGACTTCCTCGCGACGCCACGGAGACGTCCCCGACCCCCTCTCACTTCTCCCTCGCTCTCTGGACCTCCCTCCCCCTCGCTCCTCTGTTTCTCCCCCCCATGACCGAGAGTCGCCGTCGCCGCCGCTCGCCAAAACCACGGCCACCGGGCCTCCCTCGCTCCCCCGACTAGCCCAGGAGCTCCGCCTCGACCCCCTCTTCCTCCCCACCGATCCACAGCCCTCCGGAAGCCCTGCATCGCCGCCATCGCCGTCGTCTTCTACCTCGGACCCGCCGGCCATCTTCGTCAAATTCGCCGGCTCCGGACCGTCCCCGACCTCGCCGAGCGTCCCCTCGTCATCGCCGTGAGTCACTGACCCTCTCCCCTAACTCAGCATGCTCCCCTCCGTGCCGTAGCGCCGTTCCCCACGAGCACCGAAGCCACCGTCTGCCATTGCTGCTGCACGCATAGCCTCCGTGCTCCCCTGGCCTCACTGAGCTGCGCTTAGTGCTCCCCATGACTAGCAGGTGCTGCCCAGCCTCTCCATTTGCTCACTGATGCACCGTAGCGACGCGCCCGAGCGCCACCGAACACCATCGCCGCCAAAGCTCGTCGCCGGCATGAGTTCCGGCGACCCCACGACCTCCCACTTGGTCCTCTGGATGTGCGAGAGCAAGGGCCATCCCCTGGTGCCCTCAGCGCGCCAAGCTGACGCCTCTAGCGCAAGTCCGGCGTGCCCCCGCCGTGTCCTGTGGTCGCCGCCGGCTGGTCTCCGGTGACGCCGACGTGGCGCACTTACTTAGTCGCTAATGACCCTGCTAACAGCCCTATCTCTCACTGACATATGGGCCCCACGCCCTTAACTAACCACGGTTAACCCCTGTTTAGTTTAAGTTAACCACAGTGGCCCCACGCGTCGGAGTTGACCTAGCTGATGTGGCCGTTGACCGGTCCCACCTGTCAGTGAGCTAAGCAGCCCTGTGACACTGACGTGTGGACCCCACACGTCAGGTTTGACCTTGATCGACCTCTGTTGACTTGCTGACGTCATGCCAACGTCATGCTGACGCAGTAATGTTTTCTGGATTTAATTTAATTCTGAAATTCCAGAAAATGCCTAAAACTTCAATAAATCATAGAAAATTAACCGTAACTCCAAATTAAATGATTTATATATGAAAAATTATCAGAAAAATTCAAGGAATCCATCTGTACCATTTTCATGCATGTTAGAACAACTTATAGCTGCTGTTTAGCACAAATCAATTAAATGGCATTTAAATAGTCACATGTGGAGTTTGAATTTGAACCTAGGGTTCAAACCAACTCCATTTAACTTGCTGCTAGTTGCATTAGCTCAAAACACATTCATATTGCCATGTCATAGCATGCATCATACTGTGCATTGCATTGATCGTGTTTCTTCTGTGTTTGCCGGTGCTGTTCCCCCTCGGTAGACGTTGTACCGATGATGTGATCGTTGACACTGATGAAGACTCAATGTTATCTTTAGAAGTGCCAGGCAAGCAAACCCCCTTGTTCATTCTGATAAAATCCCACTCTCTCGCTCCTGCTCTCTTTTACTGCATTAGGACAACAACGACATATTTGATACTTGCTGCGGTAGCTGAACCCCTTTATCCTTTGCATGACCTGTCATTGCCACAGTAAATAGATGAAACCCACTAGCATGAGTAGGAGTTGTTTGAGCCCTGCTGTGCCTACTCATTCATGTTTGTTTGTCATGCCTGCTATTGCTTAGAGTTGAGTCGGGTCTGATTCATCGGGGATGAATCAGAGGCGTGTGAACATGTCCCAATGTGTGTGAGCTAAGTGTGTGAACACGATTTGGTAAAGGTAGCGGTGAGAGGCCATGTAGGAGTACATGGTGGGTTGTCTCATTGCAGCCGTCCTCAGGAACTGAGTTCTGTGTTTGTGATCCATGACCAGCTACTACCACACATTGGAATGCTTAAGTGCCCCTCTCGACTTATTAATCAACATGATCTCTGTCCAGGAGTTGCAACTAGTTTCTGGTGTTTGTAGGTAGTGTTGGTAGTCTACCAAGTGGCACCCGGTACAGGTGGGCTTGGGACAGACTAGGCACAGTGGCACGGTGTACCAAGTGGCACCCGGTTGGTGGGCTTGGGAACCCTGCACACATCGTTTGGGGCCGTAAGCGACACCCCGGCCGGATCTCCTTGCGGATGGAACCCGAATAGGCGATAAACCTGGACTAGAGACTTGTTCGGTTAGTCAGGTCGTGGCCGACTCCCTCGCCCGGCTTCCGCTTGAAGGTTGCCGAGGTACATGACGTGTACAGGGCGGTAAGTGGCGAGAGCGTGTGTGAAGAAGTACACCCCTGCAGGGTTAACATCATCTATTCGAATAGCCGGATTCCTCGGATATGGAAACTTGGACCCCTTGCATAGTTCATAGACAAGTGTAAGTGGATACTCTAAAATACGCAAGATAAGCGTGAGTGCTATGGATGGCGTTCTCGTAGGGAGACGGGAGCGGATCCATAGTGGTGTATTGATATGGTGAATATGTGGACTCGTGTGCGCCACCTCAAAAGAGTTACTTGCAGTCGTAGTTCAGGATAGCCACCGAGTCAAAGCTGGCTTGCTGCAGTCAAACTCCACCATCCCTTTGTTGATAATGATGCATATGTAGTTAGTTCTGATGTAAGTCTTGCTGGGTACATTTGTACTCATGTTTGCCTATTTTATGTTTTGCAGAGAGACTTCAGTCTCACTAGTAGTTCCACGTGGACTTCGACGTTTAGCTTGTTACCTCAGCTACGATCTTGTGCCCTCGGCAGGATCTGGTAGATAGTCAGGCTTCTCAGCCTTTTTCATTTATAGATGTCTGTACCCAGACATGATAGCTTCCGCTTGTGCTTTGACTGGTATGCTCTGAGTGTTGGGTCTTGAGACCCATGTTTGTAATATCTCGCTCCTCGGAGCCTATTGATTAAATACTTGAGTCGTAGAGTCATGTTGTGATGCCATGTTGTATTTGCACATATCGAGCATATCGTGTGTATGTTATTGAAATGCTTGGTATGTGTGGGATCTGACCATCTAGTTGTTTATCTTTAGTAGCCTCTCTTACCGGGAAATGTCTCCTAGTGTTTCCATTGAGCCTTGGTAGCTTGCTACTGCTCCGGAACACTTAGGCTGGCCGGCATGTGTCCTTCTTCGTTCCTGTGTCTGTCCCCTTCGGGGAAATGTCACGCGATGAATACCGGAGTCCTGTTAGCCCGCTACAGCCCGGTTCACCGGAGTCCTGCTAGCCCAGTGCTACAGCCTGGATTCACTCGCTGATGACTGACATGTTCGATGCTGGGTCATGGATGCCTGTCCCTGTAAGTCTGTGCCACTTTGGGTTTACGACTAGCCATGTCAGCCCGGGCTCCTTATCATATGGATGCTAGCGACACTGTCATATACGTGTGCCAAAAGGCGCAAACGGTCCCAGGCAAAGGTAAGGCGACACCCGTGGGAATACCGTGCGTGAGGCCGCAAAGTGATATGAGGTGTTACATGCTAGGTCGATGTGGCATTGAGTCGGGGTCCTGACAGCGTTGGTATCAGAGCTTGACTGCCTGTAGGATTACCAAGCCAAACTGGTCGAAGTTGAGTCTAGAAATTCTTTAGCTATATAAGGGAATTGATTGTGGGATGGAACGTAAGGCTCTTTTTACTCCTTATACCTCATGGCCTTCTGATCTGAGTCATCATCTTCTCTTCTACGGGGATTAAGAACTAGGCTATCTCTTCTTTCTATCAGGATCACGTGTTATTAATCTGCAGACTTGTAGGATTGATGGTTCTAAGCCTCAGTTCAGTCCCTACTATCTTCCGTATGTTAACTGTTGATCTCGAAACCTTGATATTGTGTTTCTGAGTGGTTATGCCACCATTTTTGTGAATGTCTCAAATCTTTTCTGAGCATTTACAGCCGTTATGCTGTCCGAGTCATCCCATGTTTCTAAATAGTCGGATGCATTTGCAAATCCCTTCCTCCTGTTTCCGATGTGCCTTTGGTCATATTAATCACACAAATCAGTGAGTTGAGGTACTTTATTGCCTTGACATATATGTTGGAGTTACTATTATGGCCCTAGGTGTTTAGGGAGTCACCTAGTAATCTAGCAATGTTTTGTGATCCCAGTGTGATGATTCTGGCTTTTATTCTCGAAAGCATCCCGTGATGCCACTTAGTAGTAGGTATTCTACTCCTTGGGCTTTGAACCCGAGATTCACCCTACTTGCTTCATGTTGATAGTTTTGCTCGTTCCTTTAGGTTATTAGTAACCTTTGCATTAGTCCTCGATGTTTGTGGTATTCCTTTCTTCCAAATACTATGAACCGCTTATGGCAGATGTTCCTCGCTGATCGAAAGATCACAATCAGAGTGCTCTCGATGGGTTCTCGATTCTACATTGTGACTCTGCCAGTTCTACCTTTCTGCATGGGCTATCCGGAAGAAATATGTGGAATTCGTTCGACATGCTAAACCATGCATCCACAACTCAGAAAATTATATGTTCCTTTGAGTTGTCCCTCTTTAGTTGTCTACTGACCTTCGTCTATCAATTGATAGTCAAGGGTATGCATACCTTCGTTTATCGATGCCTATTACCCTTGTGGTCCGCCAAGCCATTCTATTTCAGAATGAATAGGAGAAACAAACTCCAGTACCTCATCCATATTTAGGATTGGGTCAAAGTAGTTGTGTTCCGCAGATCAAGTTACAATCCAGCTTCTGGTCTGCTCTACCCTGAAGTATTACCTTCTTTATGACAGGAATTTCATGAGAATTGCACCACCTTTTGTGAATTCTTGACATAGTGATACTTCTCGCCATCCTTTTTCATTCCTCGGTTCCGTGTTGTTGCAGCCGGAGTGCCGACAAGTGAATCATGATGTGTGAACTCAATACTCCTAGCAACCCCATTGCTTGGTAGTAAACTGGACAATAACCTCATTCTTAACGTGTTGGTTCTTGAATCATCATTCTAAGATTGATCGTGCTACCTAGTCCATTCTCCTGGTTCACTCCTCGATCGATGAGTTAGGATTATTTCAAATCCTTGCTCTATTGATCATATCGTCTTGCCCTGAAAAGCAAGATTGTTCTCGAGCTTAGTAACATACCGGTGGTTCGTGATTTTTGAATGTTTTCTCGTAAGTATTACCAGGTTGTCACCTGACCGCTATGTTGAGTTCGTGATCAAGTTGGTTTTCCAGTAAACCACTTTTTCTCCAAGAATCGGTGTTAGATATCCCTGAGCTAGTTGGTTAAGCTAAACGATAACTTGGAGGGTTGGAAGATAAAAGCTTGCCTGACTAAGTTCGTTCCAAAGGGATATTCTTGTGTAGTGTGTGTTGAAGAAAGATGATATCTTCATCGATTGGTCCCTGTGATCAGTTGCTGGACCTATTGTCTTATCAATCCTTTGATTGAGTATGGGCTATAGTCAAATCAAATCAGAACCAGCGATATTCGTAATGTTGTCTTATTCATGGATTTTCCTCGAGCATACACCATTATATCTTTTGGTCTGACCAATGCTATCACCGTGTTCACTTAACTATGGAATTCCTTTTAAAAGGGAACCTAGATGAATTGTTGTTGAGCCCATCGACAACATCCTTATCTTCTCCATGATTTTGTTGGAAATTAAGCTAGTGTTGGAAACTTTGTAAACAATGCCTTCGAGTTCCGTCTCTGAGGTATATGTTTGGATGAAAGAAGTGACTCCCTTTGACTCACGTGCATTTGATGTAAGTTGCCGTCGTGAATTCAAGAAAGTTTGTTTTACTCCTCTGGAATCATCCCAAGTCAGTCATGCACGTGCAAAGTATTCTGTGGTCTGTTAGACTGATCATCTTCGTTTCATATGAATTCTGTAGCACACCAAGCCACTGACTGATTTGTTCTAGGAGAAGGAGTTCTTTTAAGAGCTAACCCGGGCTTAATCAAGAACTTCGATATCCTCCATGATGGTTCCCAACCAGAACTCGGTAGTGTTTTATTATAAGACTACTTTGTGGTCATGCTTGTCTTGGACAACGTGTTCACATGTTTGTAGCAGAGCCAGCTCATGATTTGGAGCTTGCTATCGTAGTTCATCTTCCGAGAATCCCGCAACGTCATCTCGTCGATTTGTGTTGCAAACTTTCATTTTTCTTCCTAGACTCGATGGGTCTGGAGTATTCTGACACCAACCAGATCTGAATCTCAGGCAGATATGATGGTTGGAACATTTCCCCAAGAACTATAATATTGGTTCCTCGATAACTGGTAAAGTGGATGTCGTGGCCAGCACCACCCAGCCGAAAGACCTATTATTGTAGTATCTTGATTGAAGAAGTTGGCCACCTCCCCATAAGGATTTCGTAGGATTTACCTCCGTAACTGTTCCTTATGGATTCTATTGCTCCTAGTCTCGTCGGTTATGCTATAACCACTCCAACAGTGAATTCACTCTCTATTGTTGGGTTCTTCCCCAGTTACCAGAATCATTCCCAGCATTTGCATATTGTTTCCATCTTGCACCGCCACTGTGCCATTCTACCATGGGTCTCTTCCATTTCCGGTGGTAAGCAAATTCATCCATTACGTTGTCTTCAACAAGGTAATCCACATCATCCAAGTCCGAGTATGCCATTCTACCGACCCCTCCAAACGATCGCTCGAGAATTGCCTTAGGCTGGTTTAAAGAGTTTCAATGATCTCTGAATCAAAAGTAATTCTTTTTGCCACTTAAGGGGATATCTCTATGAGTCACCTTCCCTAAGGTGTATCGTTATGGTATCATGGCAACTCAACTCCTCGCTACGTTGACAATCGATTACCACCTTCTTAAGCGTGAAATTGTTGTCTACCTAGTGAACCTTCGCCATCTGCTTCACTCCATTCCTATGGATGTGTGCTTCGCCTCTCAGCTCGAGAGATGTTGCTATGTCTCATTCCGTGAGTTAATCCTGAGTTGTTCGACCTTCGAGAAGAACCATTCTTTTAGGGTCTCTCTTTTCCTCTCGTTGTCATGTTAGTTGGAGTTCTCAGAGCAAGACTTCGAGACAATGGTGGTGAACGAATCAACGTCCATTTGAAGTGCAACTGGATCGTGAAGATTATGCTAGTTTGCGTTCCCCTTTCACCTTACCCTACGCTTGAATCTCGAGACGAGATTCTTGTTTAGTGGGGGTGAGTTGTCACATCCCTAGTTCTGACAATGCCTAGTGCATGCATTAGAGTGTTACATCATGTTTAAATTTCATTTAAACCTGAGATGGGGATTGACTAAGCCCTAGCACCAAATGAATTCAACTAGGGTCAAAATGAAACCCTTTTCATTGAACTCAAAGTGTCCTCTAAAAATGTTCAACATTTCTGGTTTGAGGTGGAAGCATCTCCCAAAAATGGTTTATATTTTTGCAGGACATATTTGGTCACTGAATTAAATCATATAGTATTTTCATTTGGGCATTTAAATGCTATTAAATATTTCAAATGCTCAAATAATCATAAACTAAAATGTTTACTGTTGGATATATTCTAAACAGTAGCCATGATTAGTTTCATGATTTTTGAAAGTGTCTGAGTATTTTTAATAAAGCCCTAAATTTACAGAATAATAGAAAACTGAGATAATTAGAAAAGGAGAGAGAGAGAAAGACCCGTACCTGGGCCACTTACCTGTAGCCGGCCCAGCTTCTGCGCGGCCCGTTACTGTGCAGCCCAGCTGCCAGTCATCTTCCTCCCCCTCGCCCCGAAGCAGCTGCGTGCTGGACGCACGCGCGCCGACGCCGGCCACCTCCTGCTTCGCCGTGGCAGCCT
>NC_057797.1:577835836-577840972 GCF_018294505.1 Triticum aestivum
CCAAAACCACGGCCACCGGGCCTCCCTCGCTCCCCCGACTAGCCCAGGAGCTCCGCCTCGACCCCCTCTTCCTCCCCACCGATCCACAGCCCTCCGGAAGCCCTGCATCGCCGCCATCGCCGTCGTCTTCTACCTCGGACCCGCCGGCCATCTTCGTCAAATTCGCCGGCTCCGGACCGTCCCCGACCTCGCCGAGCGTCCCCTCGTCATCGCCATGAGTCACTGACCCTCTCCCCTAACTCAGCATGCTCCCCTCCGTGCCGTAGCGCCGTTCCCCACGAGCACCGAAGCCACCGTCCGCCATTGCTGCTGCACGCATAGCCTCCGTGCTCCCCTGGCCTCACTGAGCTGCGCTTAGTGCTCCCCATGACTAGCAGGTGCTGCCCAGCCTCTCCATTTGCTCACTGATGCACCGTAGCGACGCGCCCGAGCGCCACCGAACACCATCGCCGCCAAAGCTCGTCGCCGGCATGAGTTCCGGCGACCCCACGACCTCCCACTTGGTCCTCTGGATGTGCGAGAGCAAGGGCCATCCCCTGGTGCCCTCAGCGCGCCAAGCTGACGCCTCTAGCGCAAGTCCGGCGTGCCCCCGCCGTGTCCTGTGGTCGCCGCCGGCTGGTCTCCGGTGACGCCGACGTGGCGCACTTACTTAGTCGCTAATGACCCTGCTAACAGCCCTATCTCTCACTAACATATGGGCCCCACGCCCTTAACTAACCACGGTTAACCCCTGTTTAGTTTAAGTTAACCACAGTGGCCCCACGCGTCGGAGTTGACCTAGCTGATGTGGCCGTTGACCGGTCCCACCTGTCAGTGAGCTAAGCAGCCCTGTGACACTGACGTGTGGACCCCACACGTCAGGTTTGACCTTGACCGACCTCTGTTGACTTGCTGACGTCATGCCAACGTCATGCTGACGCAGTAATGTTTTCTGGATTTAATTTAATTCTGAAATTCCAGAAAATGCCTAAAACTTCAATAAATCATAGAAAATTAACCGTAACTCCAAATTAAATGATTTATATATGAAAAATTATCAGAAAAATTCAAGGAATCCATCTGTACCATTTTCATGCATGTTAGAACAACTTATAGCTGCTGTTTAGCACAAATCAATTAAATGGCATTTAAATAGTCACATGTGGAGTTTGAATTTGAACCTAGGGTTCAAACCAACTCCATTTAACTTGCTGCTAGTTGCATTAGCTCAAAACACATTCATATTGCCATGTCATAGCATGCATCATACTGTGCATTGCATTGATCGTGTTTCTTCTGTGTTTGCCGGTGCTGTTCCCCCTCGGTAGACGTTGTACCGATGATGTGATCGTTGACACTGATGAAGACTCAATGTTATCTTCAGAAGTGCCAGGCAAGCAAACCCCCTTGTTCATTCCGATAAAATCCCACTCTCTCGCTCCTGCTCTCTTTTACTGCATTAGGACAACAACGACATATTTGATACTTGCTGCGGTAGCTGAACCCCTTTATCCTTTGCATGACCTGTCATTGCCACAGTAAATAGATGAAACCCACTAGCATGAGTAGGAGTTGTTTGAGCCCTGCTGTGCCTACTCATTCATGTTTGTTTGTCATGCCTGCTATTGCTTAGAGTTGAGTCGGGTCTGATTCATCGGGGATGAATCAGAGGCGTGTGAACATGTCCCAATGTGTGTGAGCTAAGTGTGTGAACACGATTTGGTAAAGGTAGCGGTGAGAGGCCATGTAGGAGTACATGGTGGGTTGTCTCATTGCAGCCGTCCTCAGGAACTGAGTTCTGTGTTTGTGATCCATGACCAGCTACTACCACACATTGGAATGCTTAAGTGCCCCTCTCGACTTATTAATCAACATGATCTCTGTCCAGGAGTTGCAACTAGTTTCTGGTGTTTGTAGGTAGTGTTGGTAGTCTACCAAGTGGCACCCGGTACAGGTGGGCTTGGGACAGACTAGGCACAGTGGCACGGTGTACCAAGTGGCACCCGGTTGGTGGGCTTGGGAACCCTGCACACATCGTTTGGGGCCGTAAGCGACACCCCGGCCGGATCTCCTTGCGGATGGAACCCGAATAGGCGATAAACCTGGACTAGAGACTTGTTCGGTTAGTCAGGTCGTGGCCGACTCCCTCGCCCGGCTTCCGCTTGAAGGTTGCCGAGGTACATGACGTGTACAGGGCGGTAAGTGGCGAGAGCGTGTGTGAAGAAGTACACCCCTGCAGGGTTAACATCATCTATTCGAATAGCCGGATTCCTCGGATATGGAAACTTGGACCCCTTGCATAGTTCATAGACAAGTGTAAGTGGATACTCTAAAATACGCAAGATAAGCGTGAGTGCTATGGATGGCGTTCTCGTAGGGAGACGGGAGCGGATCCATAGTGGTGTATTGATATGGTGAATATGTGGACTCGTGTGCGCCACCTCAAAAGAGTTACTTGCAGTCGTAGTTCAGGATAGCCACCGAGTCAAAGCTGGCTTGCTGCAGTCAAACTCCACCATCCCTTTGTTGATAATGATGCATATGTAGTTAGTTCTGATGTAAGTCTTGCTGGGTACATTTGTACTCACGTTTGCCTATTTTATGTTTTGCAGAGAGACTTCAGTCTCACTAGTAGTTCCACGTGGACTTCGACGTTTAGCTTGTTACCTCAGCTACGATCTTGTGCCCTCGGCAGGATCTGGTAGATAGTCAGGCTTCTCAGCCTTTTTCATTTATAGATGTCTGTACCCAGACATGATAGCTTCCGCTTGTGCTTTGACTGGTATGCTCTGAGTGTTGGGTCATGAGACCCATGTTTGTAATATCTCGCTCCTCGGAGCCTATTGATTAAATACTTGAGTCGTAGAGTCATGTTGTGATGCCATGTTGTATTTGCACATATCGAGCATATTGTGTGTATGTTATTGAAATGCTTGGTATGTGTGGGATCTGACCATCTAGTTGTTTATCTTTAGTAGCCTCTCTTACCGGGAAATGTCTCCTAGTGTTTCCATTGAGCCTTGGTAGCTTGCTACTGCTCCGGAACACTTAGGCTGGCCGGCATGTGTCCTTCTTCGTTCCTGTGTCTGTCCCCTTCGGGGAAATGTCACGCGATGAATACCGGAGTCCTGTTAGCCCGCTACAGCCCGGTTCACCGGAGTCCTGCTAGCCCAGTGCTACAGCCTGGATTCACTCGCTGATGACCGACACGTTCGATGCTGGGTCATGGATGCCTGTCCCTGTAAGTCTGTGCCACTTTGGGTTTACGACTAGCCATGTCAGCCCGGGCTCCTTATCATATGGATGCTAGCGACACTGTCATATACGTGTGCCAAAAGGCGCAAACGGTCCCGGGTAAAGGTAAGGCGACACCCGTGGGAATACCGTGCGTGAGGCCGCAAAGTGATATGAGGTGTTACATGCTAGGTCGATGTGGCATTGAGTCGGGGTCCTGACAACTCCTCTACGCGTGGGCATCCACTGTCGCGTCTTGCCCGGCTCCGCGTCGTCCCCTTACTAGGCCTCGCCATCGTCCACCGCCCTGGTGCTCTCGGCGCGGCGTGGTCAACGTGGTCAAGGAACGGCTTCCATCGGACGTGGACTGTACGTGGAGAGGCTGACAGCTGGGTCCATGGCCACAGCAAGGAAGTGCCTCCTTATTACATGCAAAATAATTATTCCTCCACCTGACAGCGGGGATCCACCGGACGGTCCACCATATTTCGCGAAAAAAACGTTTGCCCCTGACTGCTGGGACCCACCAGCTACATCTTCGCACGCAAGGAAGTGCGTCCGGGCAACAAAAAACGATTCGCTCCCTGACTGTTGGGACCCACCAGCTACATCTTCGCAGGCAAGGAAGTGCCCGACAATTGGGACCCGCCTGGTCAAAGCGTACGTAGCGTTGTTGTTCTGGTCGCGAACGTGTACGTACATATATACTGGTGGATGTAGAGGCGCGCATGTGTCGTAGTAGAGGCGTGTACGTGTCGTAGTAGAGGCGCACACGTAGCATGTACACGTACGTACAGCGGCCAGGGTGCAAGAAAGAAAATACGGCCACGCATGTGTACATACGGGCGGGGTGTCGAACGCCTACTCACGCATACGTACGGCCAGGGCTCGTGTACATGGCTGGGTCGCAACGGAGAAACAACGTCGTCATCGTGTTCATGGGGAGGCAACGGAATGCGTCATGTTCATGGGGAGCCAACGGAATGCGTCGTGTTCATCGGGAGGCAGCGGAACGCGTGGGAGCCAACCGGCTGGGTCGGAACGGAATGCGTGGTCGTGTTCATCGGGAGGGCTTGGACGGAACAGTCGATGGAAACGAGGCCTGGTGTACCGCACAACGGAGGAAACAGACCTCCTACATTCGGAACGGGGTCCTGTTGATCGGGAGGGGTCTGGCGTACCGCAAAACGGAGGAAACGGACCTCCTACGGTCGAAACGGGGATCCTGTTCATCGGGAGGGTTGTGGCGTACCACAAAGAGGACGAAACGGACCTCCTACAATCGAAACGGGGGTCCTGTTGATCAGGAGGGGTGTGGCATACCACAAAATGGACGAAACAGACTTCTGTTGGAGCGCTATGGTCGAAACGGGGGTCCTGTTCATCGGGAGGGGTGTGGCGTACCGCAAAACGGGACTCCATGGGATACTGTTCATCTCCACCGTCGACCTCCTCCAGCCTGCACGGGCTACCGTCGACCTCCTCCAGCCTCCACGGGCTCATGTTCATCCAGCCTCCACCGCGCGCTACTCCACCGGCTACTGTTCAACCAACCCTCTCCATGGGCTCCTGTTCAACCACCCCTCCACGGGCTACTGTTCATCCTGCCCTCCACGGGGTGGTCCTGTTCATCCAGCCCTCCACGGGGTCCTGTTCATCCAGCCCCAACCGCATGTTCGCTCGATCGATCGATCGGGGTCCTGTTCATCCAGAGGCAACACCATGGGGTCATGTTCGCTCGATCGGGTTCAGTTAACAGCCATCGATCGATCGCTCGGGTTCAGTAACGCGTAGCCTGCAGTGCAATCGCTTGGGTTCAGTTAGAGCCCAACGCCTCGCTCGGGTTCAGTTAGAGCCAACGCCTCACACACATGCGCTACTCCACCGACCACTATTCAACCACCCCTCCACGGGCACCCCTCC
>NC_057797.1:577841452-577855600 GCF_018294505.1 Triticum aestivum
GCTTCAGTTAGCAGCAGTAGCGAAGGAATCGCTCGATCGGGTTCAGTTAACAGCCATCGATCGATCACTTGGGTTCAATAACGCGTAGCCTGCAGTGCAATCGCTCGGGTTCAGTTAGAGCCCAACGCCTCGCTCGGGTTCAGTTAGAGCCAATGCCTCGCACAGACGCGCGTACATGTACGAGAGAAACGCGCATCGCTCGGCCCCTGACCTCCCACCGTAACTGGGAACTCCTCGAAATTTTCCTCACCCTCGCTTCTACCATGGTTTTTTCCATCATGGACGGCCCAAAGAATTTCATGCAGCTGCGTCTCCGGCCCGCCCAGGATGAAAAGCCCATTTTCTGCCATGATTTTTTGTCATAGAAGTAGGAGCCCACCACATCTATGATGATACCGGGTTTTGTCACAATTATCGTCATAGAAGTGTCATATGTATGACAGGAAAAAATTTCGTTCGGCCCAAAATGTCACGGATGTGTCTTTTTTTTGTAGTGCTCAATTCTCTTTTGGTGATGAAGAAGAAGGTGCTGGTGATAAAGAGATCTTGTTCTCGGATTTCCATGGCAGTGGTCCACCATCATAAGAGGAGGAGTGAGTCTCACGGGTCCTGCAACTAGCAGCCAAACTCATACCTTTAAACCTCGCCTCATATTCAAAGACTTTGTTTTGGAGATCATAGATCTGGCTTTGGAGGAAGTTGATTTGCTCATTGAGGGTGAAGACGATGTCCTTCATGGGCTTGCCATCCACCTTGAGATTACGGGAAAGGTCAGCGATCATGAGGTGATTGGAATTGAGTCCACGCTCCACCATCCCCTTGCAACAGAAGACATCTTGTTTCATAGCTTCAAGCCTGGCCTCCATGGTTCCCGTCCCCTTAGGATCGTGCACATCATGGAGGTGAAGCACCCCCTCATGCATCTGAATGACTTGAGGGTGCTACACCACCTCCCTGAAGTATGGGTTGATGACGTTCTTGAAGAACTTGTCCTTGAAGGAGCTTGAAGTGGCCATGGTAGATGGGATCTGACAAAAAATAACAAGAAGGATTTCTCTGCGATACGGTGGTCAATAGGTTCGGGGGGTATATAAAGATTTGTTTATCTTGGGAAACAAGCAAACTGTAGAAAAACGGAGTCTGGAAGGTACCCCAGGTGGGCACAACCCACCTGGGCGTGCCTAGCAGGTGGCTTGTGCCCACCAGGGTAGACTTCCTGGAAGTTTCTTATTTTCCTAATTTTCTCAATATTCCAAAACTGACAAAAAATATTTTTGCGGATTTTTCGGAGTCCGTTTACTTACCGTGTCACGTACCTCTTTATTTTCACAATTCTAGAGTGTTCTGGAAGGACTCTTTTATGTGTTCTTCCGGAGTCAAAGTTTGGATAATATTACTTTCAACATTAATAGGCGTACCTGAGATGTAATGTTTTATTCGTTGCTCGTTAATAACCTTTGGGTTAGTACCTTCGGCATTATTTATTTTGATTGCTCCAGAATGATAAACCTCCTCGATGACATAGGGGCCTTCCCATTTTGAGAGGAGTTTTCCTGCAAAGAATCTGAAACGAGAGTTGTACAAAAGAACATATTCTCCTACTTTAAACTCACGCTTTTGGATTCTCTTATCATGCCACCTTTGACTTTTTCTTTAAACAACTTGGCATTTTCATAATCTTGGGTTCTCCATTCATCTAATGAGCTAATATCAAATAACCTCTTTTCACCGGCAAGTATAAAATCATAGTAGAGTTCTTTGATTGCCCAATATGCTTTATGTTCTAATTCAAGATGCAAATGACAAGCTTTTCCATAAACCATTTTATAAGGAGACATACCCATAGGATTTTTATATGTCGTTCTATAAGCCCTAAGTGCACCATCTAATTTCTTAGACCAATTCTTTAGGGACCTATTGACAGTCTTTTGCAAGATTAATTTTATTTCTCTATTGCTAAGTTCAACTTGACCACTAGACCGAGGATGATAAGGTGATGCAATTCTATGGTTAACATCATACTTGGCAAGCATTTTACGGAAAGCACCATGAATAAAGTGTGAACCACCATTAGTCATTAAATATCTAGGGACATTTCCGGACATCTGGTTGGAATAGCTTCTACCCATTTTGTAACATAATCAACAGCAACCAAAATATGTGTATACCCATTAGAGGAAGGAAAAGATCCCATGTAATCAAATCCCCAAACATCAAATGGTTCAACAGCAAGTGACTAATTCATAGGGATTTCTTGACGCTTACCAATATTACGTATTCTTTGGCATTCATCACAAGATAAGACGAACTTACGGGCATCTTTGAAGAGAGTATGCCAATAAATCCATATTGCAATACCTTGTGAGCAGTTCTATCTCCAGCATGATGCCCTCCATAAGCTTAGGAATGACATTTCCGTAGGATTTGTCCCTATTCATGCTCAGTTACACAACGTCTAATAATACCATCTACTCCTTTATAAAGATGTGGGTCATCCCAAAAGTAGTGTCTTAAATCATAGAAGAATTATTTCTTTTGTTGATATGTAAAACTAAGTGGTAAATATTTAGCAACAATGTAATTAGCATAGTCAGGATACCAAGAAGTGTTGTGAGCAACATTTATTGGAGCTAACTACTCATCAGGAAAACTATCATCAATAGGTAGTGGGTCACCAGGCACATTTTCAAGCCTAGACAAGTTATATGTAAATCAAATTCTTGTAGCAAGAGAACCCATCGTATAAGTCTAGGTTTAGCATATTTATTTTCCATAAGATATTTAATAGCAGCATGATCAGTGTGAACATTTACTTTTGAATCAACAATGTAAGATCTAAATTTCTCACAAGAAAACACCACTACTAAGAATTCTTTTTCAGTAGTAGCATAGTTTCATTGAGCACTATCTAGAGTTTTACTAGCATAATGAATAGCATTCAGTTTCTTATTAACTCTTTGTCCTAGAACAACACCAACAACATAATCACTAGCATAACACATAATTTCAAAAGGCAAGTTCCAATTAGGTGGTTGAACAATAGGTGCAGAAATTAAGGCTTTCTTAAGTGTTTCAAAGGCTTCTAAACAATCATCATAAAAAAGGAATATCCTTTTGCAAAAGATTCATAAGAGGCCTAGAAATTTTAGAAAAGTCTTTCATAAATCTCCTATAGAAACCAGCATGACCTAGGAAACTACGAATAGCTTTGATATCCTTTGGACATGGCATTTTCTCAATTGCATCAACCTTATCTTTGTCCACTTCAATACCTCTTTCAGAAATTTTGTGACCCAAGACAATGCCTTCATTAACCATAAAGTTGCACTTTTCCCAATTCAAGACAAGATTTTTTTTGCTCGCATCGCTGCAAAACTCGGTCAAGATTGCTTAAACAATCATCAAAAGACTTCTCATAAACAAAGAACTCATCCATGAAAACCTCAACAATCTTTTCACAAAAGTTAGAGAATATAGCAGTCATACATCATTAAAAGGTTGCAGGTGCATTGCATAAACCAAAAGGCATACGTCTATAAGCATAAGTTCCAAAGGGACAAGTAATAGTGGTCTTTTCTTGATCAGGTTGAGAAACAGGTATTTGGGAAAAAACAGAGTATCCATCAAGGAAGCAAAAATGTGTGTGCTTAGATAATCTTTCTAGCATTTGATCAATAAAAGGCAGAGGGTAATGATCTTTTCTAGTTGCTTTATTTAATTTTCTAAAATCAATTACCACTCTATAGCCTCTAACAATTCTTTGTGGAATAAGTTCATTCTTATCATTAGGAACAACAGTTATACCTCCCTTTTTGGGGCACAATGAACAGCACTTACCCATCTACTATCAGCTATGGGATAGATTATACCTGCTTCCAGAAGTTTTAATATTTCCGTTCTTACCACTTCTTTCATCTACGGATTTAACCGACGTTGGTGATCAACAACGGGTTTAGCATTAAGTTCCATATTAATTTTGTGCTGACATAGAGTGGGACTAATGCCCTTTAAATCATCAAGAGTATATTCAATAGCAGCTCAGTGCTTCCTTAAAACTTTCAATAATCTTTCTTCTTCATGTTCTGAAAGGTTAGCACTAATAATAACAGGATATATCTTCTTTTCATCAAGATAAGCACATTTCAAAGTGTCTGGCAATTGTTTTAATTCAAACACAGGATCACCTTTAGGTGGAGGAGGACCTCCTGGAGTTTCAATAGGCAAATTGAGTTTAAGCAGAGGACATTGTGTCGGGGATATACCCCGCGCCGTAAACCGGCTGGAAGTATAACCCGGCCGGACTTGGCGTTTCATCGGTAGCCCGCCAGAGGATTGGCGACTTACGTGTCTGGCTATTCACTAGTATGACAATTCACGAGCCTAAAGACTCATTGGTGACCCGGCGCGTGTTCCAGATGGATGACAAGGCCCAAGGCCCAGAAGGCCGGCTCATGTTATGGTGGGCCGGTTTAAGAGGAAAGGCATGAGGAATATTTGTCTTACAGGGAGTTAAGACCTGGACTTGTACCCGGTTTGTATTAGAAATAGACTAGTCCTAATCCTAATAGGACTCCACATATAACCCGCCCCTTCAACATATATAAGGAGGGGCAGGGCTCCCCAAAGAGGGACAAGCAAGAAGGAACAATCTTAGGGCTAGACACAAAGAGGAGAGCCGGTTTACGGCGACTCCCTCGTGATGATAATGAGACCTAGCCTCAAACAGCATGTAGGGTTGTTACCAGATGATGTTTCCCGAGGCCCGAAGCTGTCTAAATCCCTGTCTTGTGTTGCGTCTCTCAATTCCGCTCAACCCCTCTCAAGCTACCACATAGATGCATTGGCCTCGCGACTAAGTCCTCATGCTAGGACATCTGCCGTGACAAAACCACGACAGTTGGCGCCCACCGTGGGGCTCGCGCACGGTGGTGATGAGTTTTTGGAGGGATCACTCTAGAGATCGAGAAGTTTGCAATTGACCGAAACAAGAATAGCCAGGCAGAAAGATTCACATCGTCTCCCGGTTCATCCGTTCAGATTAAAAGGAGTTGGGGAAAGATGCGATCTGTCCGCTGCCACAGTTGGGTGGTCTGCCGTATCACAGTTATTTTCTCTACAGACGTGATCCGACAAGATCAACAGAAGGTCAATCTCCGTTGTTGCATCATCCTACAAGGGCGAAGGCAGATTAAATCGCTGGGTCATCTTCAGCTAAGATTTGTTCAAAAGTGTGTACACATGAGTCCCGAGAAGTTTCATAGCGGCGGCGGCAAGAAAAACCAAAAGTTGTTTTGTCATTGATGTTTTTTCATGAGAAAGAAAAATTGCCTAGTCATACTAGATGGAGTACTAGTCCACATGAGAATCAAATCAGCAAGTCATGTCTATATGAAGCGATCATTACCAAGGAAAAGAAGACCACGACTCGGTTTGGTCAACTGGCCATAACTCGGAAACGGATCCGGCCGTGGTTTGGCTTCGAGCCGCCGCATGCCGTTTTCGCTTTGGCCAGAACTTCAAGTCGCGGCGAGTCCGAGTCACCTCTGCCAGAACCTCTAGGTTGAAATCAAGGGAGCAAGCCACTGCGCTATTTTCAAGTTACCCATCTTGCACTGAACCAGCGCCTGACTCCGAGCCGTCGTAGCGCGGGCTCGCGTCCGCAGCCTCGCGCATGTTTTGAGTCGCCGTTCCAAGCAGCCTCTGTGAGGCTCGAGCACGAGCCGCCGACCATCGCCGTCATCCAGCCGGCTTTAATCCGGGCCTCCCAGGCTTTCGCCCTGCTAAGCTACCGTACTGAACCACCTCCACTATGTGCGGGCCTGCATCGGACACCTCCGCCGTACCTCTCTCGCGGACCGTACGACCCGCCACCAAGTGCTCTGACCCGCCGCTACAAGCCGCTGGCGGCCTTCTACCTTGAGTTGGTCGCCCATGGGCTGCTGCGGGCTGCCCTCGCCGTATTCTAAATCCACCGCTCGCCCTTCTCGCCGGCTTACCTCGCAGGCCTTCTTCTACTACGGCCGTGACCTTGCACCGCCGGTGCCCATTGGAGTTGCTACTCTAGGTAGCCGTGACCCGCCGGCCGCGTTTACTAAATCGCCGTGGTCCGCTTTGAGACGGATTCGCCTCGGAGTGCTGTGGCCTACCAGTCTTAAGACGTCGCTGGCTCGCTGCTGCTGCTGGGTGCTGCTGATGCGTCTGCGCGGATCGGCTCTGCTTCGTCACTACGCTGAGCTCAGACCAAATTCAAACTCACCTCATGAGGAGCAAAAAAAAGTTATGGCCCAAGCATAGTGCGCCACTACGAGACGATCTACTACTAGACAATTCTACCATGGAGTACTAGTGCTTGCTGCCATTACTCCACGTAAAACATCAGTCAAATGGAAGATGGTACATGTATGTACGATTTCTGGATGGCATTACTCGCCGGTCGTATTCACTCTGAGCCGCCCCCGACCTCTGCTACAAGCCGGTTACGGTTTCCGCCGATGAAGCTTCGCTACCAAATTGCTTGTGGCCTGCTGCTTCCACTGCCGTTGCACCTCTGCCTCCCTGATGAACCGCCGAGGTCCGGGACTGCGTCCAAATTGCGGTCACTCGTCCCTATACAACTGAGCCACTGCTGTTTTGGCTTCAAACCCGCCTCCATGTACGCACCACTGAGTGGCCCGCGTACCCTTGCTTGAGACTCCCCTACACCTTGTCGGTTGATTCTGTTAAAGCTACGGTGGTTGTTTGCCCATTTGGATAAGGAAAAGAACAAGAAGAGCCTGGATGGATGAAAAGTCAAAGTAGTCAAGTGCTAGGAGAAGAAGGAGAAAACCTGCTGTGTGCATGAATTATCCGGCCAGAGCGCTAATCACATGCATACATCCTTCTCACAAGAGTAGATGCTACTGTGATGGTCAAATCAGCCACAAAAATTGAATAAAGAAAAGCAATATGGCGTTTGCCATCTCCACTTTCCCATAAGAAGACGGAGGCAAAAGCAACCAGTACTTACAGTGCTGTTGGGCCCAATTAAAATCTAACCCGTGCACAGGATTGTCTATTGTATGAACAAATCAGGTGAAACCCATCTAAATTTATTTTGATGCATATTGTTTTTTATCAAAGAACAATTACTTGGTCTATGATATTTTTTTCACAGGATCATTATTCCTTATAAAAAAGGTGTTGCAAAAAGGGCGTGAGCAAATATTATCTTTGCACTAGCGCTCATCCTGCGCAGGTTGCCACCCCCACTACATCAACGCACGCGATTAACTTATTGTCTGCCCCCCGCGGCCGATTCTCCCGCCCGCGCCGGCTTACAACGCCGCGGCCGACTCATCTGTCTGTGCTGCCTCTGAAGCCGCGGTCGTCTTTGTCGACCGTCTCTCGCGGCCTGGTCTACATTAACATACCGGGCCGCACCTGTTTGCATGAGCTATTTATTGAGCATGAGCAAGTCACAGCTTGGGTAGCCCGGTTTTCTTTCAACAAAACGGAGGCAAATTATCATATACTATCAACCGTCATTTGCACTGGGTGGCTCAATTGGCAGGCGCACAAGTCGCCGCCACTACAGTTTGGTTAACTTCGAATCGCCAGTTGGAAGGAACCATTGGCCGAGTTGCTGACACGGCTCATACGGGATCATTTATAACCCGCCGCAGTCACCTCAACCTTCTATGGATTCACATCGTGCTATCAACACCAATGATATACAAGTTATGCCGGTTTATATCATGGTCAAATATGGAGAATCTCAAGTCAACTCCTCGAGTCACCTTGAGACTCGGGGGCTACAGTAATATGACTCAGCAAATGTTGCCGGTTTTCAGTAAAGTCAAGAACCCCAGGACGTTGGAGGGAAAGATAACCCAGTTCCGGAGGCTACTACCATATGGATGAAAATTTAAAGGCCGTCAGAAAATTTCCAGTTCAAAATGAAGAATGCCGGTTTAAAATCTGGTTCAAGGGAAATATGTTCTCCCACAAGGCTCTAAGGCTCTCAAATCCGGTTTAAGAATTTCCGGTTCAAAAAAAAAGAATTAACTTCTCACAAGTTCGAGTTTAAGGGCCGTCAGAAAATTTCTGGCTGAAAATGAAGATTTCAGTTTAAGATCCGGTTCGAGGGAAAGATGTCTCCCATAAAGCTCTGACACTCTCAATATCCGGTTCAAAATCCCGGTTCAAGAAGAATTTATCTCTTGCAAAAAATTAAAAGTTGCCGAAGAGGACCTGCTGCCATGATGCGCGGTTCAAACATGGGTATCATGCCTTATTGGCTTATCATATTATTGATCACTTGGGGGCTTGGTCGTATTCAAACTATAGCTACACCTCTTGATCAGTGCAAGGCCACCAGAAAAATCACTAGGGGGCTTGGTCATATCTGAACCATAGCTACACCTCTTGATCGGTTTGAAACCACAAAGGGATATCACTAGGGGGCTTGGTCATATTTGAACCATAGCTACACCTCTTGATCGGCGTTAGGCCAACATGAATTCACTTCGGGGCCAAAAAGAGTGTTGCAAAAAGCACAAACTCAAACATGGGCACCCACTGAGCACAGCTCAAAAAGTTACTTGGGGGCTCTTTGTGCAAAGCAACCAAGAGTTTGAAAGGACCCTTGTAATTGGCTATCAAGCCACAGCTTGGAAGCCTGGTGTATTCACCTAAAACCCCGGGTTAACCTGCCTTCATCAAGTAAGCCACTCCTGTCCAGGTAATCCTGGTATGACCCGCCGAACGTTTGACAAGTCAATCTTATACAGACCCTGAACTTGTCAAAGTTAAAATGACGATTGGTTAATTGGAGGTCCATCTTAAAAGGCTTTGTTAAATGGTTTAACTCAGCGGCCTGGCAGCCCATGAAAAGCCTCGATTTGGAGCCTGGCAGCTCGTAAAAAGCCTCGCATGTTCTTTTTGAGTTCTATTTGCCAAGTTTTTTCGCCTTTGTTGAGGTTCATAATATCTTCTGGTAAACCGGCGTCCTTGACCCGGCTTGGCTCTCAACTACAAGTTGTCACTACATGATCAGTTATAATCTGGCATTCATTAATCCGGTCTGGTTTTGACTAACAAGTCGCCAATATTATAGGGAAAATCCGGTGTTTATTATATCCCGGTGCGGTTTATTATCATAATCCGGCAAAGTAAGGAAGGAGTTCTCAATACTCAAGATTGGGTTACCACCCTCACTACAAAAGTTGGTTAAACCAACGAGGTGATTCTATGTCACAGGTATCATCTATGTCATATTTGATTATCTTCAATTACAGCCTTGGTTATAAACCCTGGTTATATGTTTGGGCATTATGACCCGCCCGCCGAGTTATAAGAATTCCGGCTTACAATGAATGTGCATTAAGTTTCCATCGGCCAAGAGCCGCCGAGTATTTCAACTCCGGATTTATTTATCAACTCGTAAGGTATTCAAATCTTTAATAGCCAACATGGCTGGATTTTTATTATGGTTATCAATAACCACTATTATGATTAAGGTTTTGAAATTTGCTTCAGCGCAATGGCTATTATTTTATCAATGGATATGGTTTATTCTACAATTGAAGGAATAGTCCCGAGTCGCTGCAGGCTTACGACCCGGCACTTGGGGGCTACATTTATTCAAATTGAGATTACATCAAATATGCAAGTCCCATGTCACTGCCAGCATGCAGCATGGCACTTGGGGGCTAATGTAAATTCATTATTTGCTCATTTTATTGAAGACCCGACTCATCACATTGTAATGAGCCAGCCCTTGGGGGCTACCAATTGCTCCTGTCAAACAATTCAAGGTACACAAGTCTTAATCCATTATATTGAAGGGTCCACTCCTCAGTTGGTAAAGCACAAAGCTCTTAACCTTGTGTACGTGGATTCAAGCCCCATCATGTGAGTTACATCATATGATGTTATTTTCAATGGAGTATACATAAAGTTCCAGCTCAGTATTATCTTACTGAGCCGACCCTTGGAGGCTACACGCTGCTGTTAAAGTCTACATGATCATATTTTTAAAGTCCCTGCTCATTATTTGCATAATGACCCGACCCTTGGGGGCTACACTTGTTGAAGTTTTTTATGAGCATAAGGCAATTACAAGTCCCAGGTTGCTGCAAGCATGACAACCCGGCACTTGGGGGCTACATATGTAGGATATTCAGTTTTGACTAATGATTGAGATGAATAATCTGGATTTCTTCAAGGTTGCAGCATTTATATTGAAACAAGTCTTAAGCTATCACTATGTTCTCCTCTTAAGACTTGGGGGCTACAGATAATATGGATATGAGGGAGAGAAGTCTTCAAAATTCTTAGCTTTGACCCGACGTTGGCAACAATCATGACCCGGAGTTTATAACAGTCATGACCTAGAATCAACAGTTTTCATAACCCGCCAATTTTGGATAAACCGGCAAGTTTTTCAAGCCGGTTGAGTATCAGTTGAATATTTAAAGACCGATATTTTTGTCAAGTCAGAGCATTGAAGGCCGATTCAAATGGATTCTTTATTTACAATATTTCTTCTAGAAGCAAATTAATTATGAAGCTAGTCTATTGACCCGGATTTTCTAGAAGAAGGAAATGACAAGGACTTAAGGATGTTCAGGTGCCGGTTTACAAGAAATTCTTAACCCGGAGCCCAACCTGTCAATTTTGTTCTTGTGTTTATTTTGCAGTATAAGTTTACCATGGATAAATCCAAGCTAAACTTGGGGGCTAATATCGGGGATATACCTCGCGACGTAAACCGGCCGGAAGTATAACCCGGCCGGACTTGGCGTTTCATCGGTAGCCCGCCAGAGGATTGGCGACTTACGTGTCTGGCGGTTCACTAGTATGACGATTCACGAGCCTGAAGAATCATTGGTGACCCGGCGCGTGTTCTAGATGGATGACAAGGCCCAAGGCCCAGAAGGCCGGCTCATGTTATGGTGGGCCGGTTTAAGAGGAAAGGCGTGAGGAATATTTGTCTTACAGGGAGATAAGACCTGGACTTGTATCCGGTTTGTATTAGAAATAGACTAGTACTAATCCTAATAGGACTCCACATGTAACCCGTCCCTTCAACATATATAAGGAGGGGTAGGGCTCCCCAAAGAGGGACAAGCAAGAAGAAACAATCTTAGGGCTAGACACAAAGAGGAGAGCCGGTTTATGGCAACTCCCTCGTGATGATAATGAGACCTAGCCTCAAACAGCATGTAGGGTTGTTACCGCATGATGTTTCCCAGGGCCCGAAGCTGTCTAAATCCCTGTCTTGTGTTGCGTCTCTCGATTCCGCTCAACCCCTCTCAAGCTACCACATAGATGCGTTGGCCTCGCGACTAAGTCCTCATGCTAGGACATCTGCCGTGACAAAACCACGACACATTGTCCAAAGAAAATCTTATCTATTTCATTTCTTTCATGCATATGTAAATCATTTTCATGGTGTAGCAAATATTATTCTAGTGGATCAGTAGGAGGCACAACAATAGAATCAAGACCAATTAATTCATCCTTACTAGGCAATTATTTTTCATGAAGTTTTCTACTAAGCTTGAAAAAATTAAACTCATGAGACTCATCACCAAAACTAACACCGACAGTTTGTTTCTCACAGTCTATTCTAGCATTAACGGTGTTCAAGAAAGGCTTGCCAAAGATAATGGGACAAAAGTCATCTTGTGGGGAACCAAGAACAAGAAAATCAGTAGGGTATTTTATTTTCCCACACAAGACTTCAACATCGCTAACAATCCCAATTGGTGATATAGTGTCTCTATTAGCAAGTTTGATAGTAACATCTATGTCTTCTATCTCTGAGGGTGCTATGTCATTCATAACTTCTTGATATAAGGAATAAGGAATAGCACTCATGCTAGCACCTATGTCACATAAACCATGATAACAATGATCTCCTATTTTAACTGAGACAACGGGCATGCCAACAACAGGTCTATGTTTATCCTTTTTATCAGGTTTGGCAATTCTAGAAGCTTCTTCATAGAAGTAAATAACATGTTCATCTACATTTTCTTCCAAGAGATCTTTAACCATAGCAATACTAGGTTCTACTTTAATTTGTTCATCAGGTTTAAGTGTTCTAATATAACTTTTGTCGACCACAGTTGAAACTTTAGCATGTTCCTTTATCCTAATAGGGAAAGGTGGTTTCTCAATATAAGAAGTAGGAACGACTGGGTCTACATTATAAATTATAGTTTCTTATTTAACTGTTACCGGTTCTTTAGTTTCTTCTTTAATAGGTGGGTGATATTTAAAGCACATCTCTTTCGGAAGATCAACATGAGTAGCAAACGATTCACAAAAGGAGGCTACTATCTCAGAGTCAAGTCCATATTTGGTGCTAAACTTTTGAAAAGCATCGGTATTCATAAAAGAGTTAACACAATCATATTTAAGATTAATACCCGACTCTTTACCTTCATCAAGTTCCCAATCTTCAGAGTTGCATTTAATTCTTTCCAAAAGATCCCACCGAAATTCAATATTCTTCTTCATAAAAGAACCAACACAAGAATTATGAAGCATGGTTTGATCGTTACGAGAAAGCCGATCATAAATTTTTTGGATAATAATTTCTCTTGAGAGCTCATTATTGGGGCCTGAGTGTAACATTGACTTCAGCCTCCCCCAAAGCTAGAGTGATACTTTCTCTTTCATGAGGCCAAAAATTATATATATAATTCTGATCACGATGAAGTAGATGCATAGCATAAAAAAATTGATGGAACTCCAATTTCGATCGATTCCAATTCCAGGATCCAATATCATCGCATAGCCTATACCATGCCCTTGCTTTTCCCTTCAAATATAAAGGGAAAACCTTCTTCATAACTTCATCTCCGGGTAAACCTGCAAGCTTGAACAATCCACAAATTTGTTCTACATGTATCAAGTGCATATCAGGATGTTTGGTTCCGTCTCTTGCATAATGATTAGCTAGCAGTTGTTCTATCATACCCAAAGGAATTTCATATTCAATATTTTCAGTAGGTGCAGTAGGTTAAGGGGTAGCTAATTGTGGTTCCGTTCGAGGTGAAGATAACCCGAACAAGCCCCTCAAAGGATTGTTTTCCATAGTAAGAAGTGACAATAAATTTCAGCACACTATATAAATGTTTCCTTACCAAATTCCACTTACCAAAGGGACTTGATGACCCACAAGTATAGGGGATCAATTGTAGCTCTTTTTGATAAGTAAGAGTGTTGAACCCAACGAGGAGCAGAAGGAAATGACAAGTGGTTTTCAGCAAAGTAATGTCTGCAAGTGCTGAAATTGTAAGTAATAGAGTAGTTTGATAGCAAGATAATTTGTAAGCAGCAAGTAACTATAATAGTAGCAAAAGTGCCGCAAGGTAGCCCAATCCTTTTGAGGCAAAGGACAGGCCAAACGGTCTCTTATGATAAGAAAAACGTTCTTGAGGGTACATGGGATTTTCATCCAGTCACTTTCACCATGTTGGCTTGGTTCGTGTTCACTACTTTGATAATTTAATATGTGGGTGGACCGGTGCTTAGGTGCTGTTCTTACTTGAAAAACCTCCTACTTATGATTAACCCTCCCGCAAGCATCTACAACTACGAAAAAAGTACTAAGAATAAATTTTAACCATAGCATTAAACTTTTGGATCCAATCGGTTCCTTACGGAATAGTGCATAAACTAGGGTTTCAGCTTCTGTCACTCTCGCAACCCATCATCTAATTGCTACTCCATAATGCATTCCCTTAGGCCCAAATATGGTGAAGTGTCATGTAGTCTATGTTCACAGGACACCACTATGCATACTATCAAAATATCGAACACATATCAAGTTCACATGATTACTTGCAACATGATTTCTCCCTTGACCTCAACAATAAAAGTAACTACTCACAAATAATAATCATGCTCAAGATCGGAGGGGTATTAAATAGCATGTTGGATCTGAACATATAATCTTCCACCAAATAAACCATATAGTAATCAACTACAAGATGTAATCAACACTACTAGTCACCCACAAGCACCAATCTATAGTTCCGATAACAAGATTGAACACAAGAGATGAACTAGGATTTGAGATGAGATGGTGCTGTTGAATGTGTTGATGGAGATTGCCCTCCCCAAGATGGGAGAGTTGTTGGTAATGATGATGAC
>NC_057797.1:577855792-577865882 GCF_018294505.1 Triticum aestivum
GTGCTCCTACCCAAGTTCCGCCCTGAGATAGCGGTGCTCCATCCCAAAAGTCATCTCCTTATTTTTTCTAGGTCAAAATGACTTGTATACCAGAAGATGGGCACCGGAGGTGGGCCTGGGAGAGCACAACCCACAAAGGCGCGCCTAGGCTCCCTGGCGCGCCCAGGTGGGTTGTGCCCACCTGGTGGGCCCCCTCTGGTACTTATTTGCTCCAATATTCTTCATATATTCCATAAAAATTCTCTGTGAAGTTTCAACTTGTTTGGAGTTGTGCAGAATAGGTAGCCTGACGTAGCTTTTCCAGGTCCAGATTTCCAGCTGCCGGAATTCTCCCTCTTTGTGTATACCTTGCATATTATGAGAGAAAAGGCATTAGAATTCTCCAAAAAGCATTATTACGGATGAAAACATCATAAATAACAGTAGGAAAACATGATGCAAAATGGACGTATCAACCCTCATGGACGGCGCGCGCTCCAGGCTCATGCACCTCCTAGAGGGGTCGATCTCCTTGTGGGATGTGCTCCGCGAGCGTTTCATTGCCAACTTCCACGGCACCCGCGACCGCGCCCTCACCATCAACGACCCGCGACGAGTGAAGCAGTGCCCGGGTGAGACTCTCTGCAAGTACATTCAACGCTTCACCCAAATTCGCCTTAAGATTCCAAAGGCCTCAGACGAAGCCATCATGTCGGCGTTCACTAACGGTATAACGGACGTAAGGATGAGCGAGGAGCTCGCCATCAACAATGACTTGTGCACCGCGCTCGAGCTGTTCAAGCTGACTAACGAGTGCGCGAGGGCGGAGGAAGGTCGCCTCTTCCTACTCAACCACCCAGACATCGATCCCGAGGACAAGAAGGCCAAGGCTAAGGAAGCAAAGCGCAAGGGCCCCACCATGCTTGTGGCGGAGCCCAAGCTGAAATGCGGCCGCGATCGTGACGAGCCCTCCAAGGACGGGCGTCCATTCTGCGTCTTCCACGATGTGCACACCCACAACACCGATGTCTGTCAGGAGCTCAGGGCGCCCCGGGACGAGCGCCTGGGTGATAACCCACAAGTATAGGGGATCACAACAGTTTTTGAGGGTCAAGTATTCAACCCAAATTTATTGATTCGACACAAGGGGAGCCAAAGAATACTCTCAAGTATTAGCAGCTGAGTTGCCAATTCAACCACACTTGGAAACTTAATATCTGCAGCAAAGTGTTTAGTAGCAAAGTAATATGATAGTAGTGATAACGGTAGCAAAAGGTAACAGTAGTAAAAGTGATGTTTTTGGTATTTTGTAGTGATGATAGCAATATCAACGGAAAAGTAAATAAGCAAAGAACAATATATGGAAAGCTCGTAGGCAATGCATCAGTGATGGAGAATTATGCCGGATGCGGTTCATCATGTAACAGTCATAACCTAGGGTGACACACAACTAGCTCCGGTTCATTGATATAATGTAGGCATGTATTCCGAATATAGTCATATGTGCTTATGGAAAAGAACTTGCATGACATCTTTTGTCCTACCCTCCCGTGGCAGTGGGGTTCCTTACGGAAACTAAGGGATATTAAGGCCTCCTTTTAATAGAGTGCCGGAACAAAGCATTAACACGTAGTGAATACATGAACTCCTGAAACTACGGTCATCACCGGTAAGTATCCCGATTATTGTCACTTCGGGGTTAATGGATCATAACACATAATAGGTGACTATAGACTTGCAAGATAGGATCAAGAACACTCATATATTGATGAAAACATAATAGGTTCAGATCTGAAATCATGGCACTCGGGCCCTAGTGACAAGCATTAAGCATAGCAAAGTCATAGCAACATCAATCTCAGAACATAGTGGATACTAGGGATCAAACCCTAACAAAACTAACTCGATTACATGGTAGATCCCATCCAACCCATCATCGTCCAGCAAGCCTACGATGGAATTACTCACGCACGGCGGTGAGCATCATGAAATTGGTGATGGAGGACGGTTGATGATGATGATGGCGACAGATTCCCCTCTCCGGAGCCCCGAACGGACTCCAGATCAGCCCTCCCGAGATGTTTTAGGGCTTGGCGGCGGCTCCGTATCGTAAAACACGATGATTTCTTCTCTCTGATTTTTTTCTCCCCGAAACACAATATATGGAGTTGGAGTTGGAGTCGGAGAGGCAACGGGGGGCCCACGAGATAGGGGGGCATCCTAGGGGGGTAGGCGCGCCCCCCACCCTTATGGAGAGGTGGTGGGGCCCTAGCCTTCATCTTTTGCAGGTATTTTCCATATTTTCTGAAAAGTGGCTCCGTGAAGTTTCAGGTCATTCTGAGAACATTTGTTTGTGCACATAAATAACACCATGGTAATTCTGCTGAAAACAGCGTCAGTCCGGGTTAGTTCCATTCAAATCATGCAAGTTAGAGTCCAAAACAAGGGAAAAAGTGTTTGGAAAAGTAGATACGTTGGAGACGTATCAACTCCCCCAAGCTTAAACCTTTGCTTGTCCTCAAGCAATTCAGTTGACAAACTGAAAGTGATAAAGAAAAACTTTTACAAACTCTGTTTGCTCTTGTTGTTGTAAATATGTAAAGCCAGCATTCAAGTTTTCAGCAAAGATTATAACTAACCACATTCACAATAACGCATAGGTCTCAAGTTTACTCATATCAATAGCATAATCAACTAGCGAGCAATAATAATAAATATCGGATGACAACACTTTCTCAAAATAATCATAATATGATATAACGAGATGGTATCTCGCTAGCCCTTTCTGAGACCGCAAAACATAAATGCAGAGCACCTTTGAAGACCAAGGACTGACTAGACATTGTAATTCATGGTAAAAGAGATCCAGTCAAGTCATACTCAATGTAAACTAACAGTAATGAATGCAAATGACAGCGGTGCTCTCCAACTACTGCTTTTTAATAAGAAGATGATGACTCATCATAAAAGTAAATAGATAGGTCCTTCACAGAGGGAAGCAGGAATTTGTAGAGGTTTGAAATAGAGGTGAATAATATTTTGAGCGATATACTTTCATTGTCAACATAACAACCAAGAGATGGCGATATCTTCCATGCTACACACATTATAGGCGGTTCCCAAACAGAATGGTAAAGTTTATACTCCCCCTTCCACCAACAAGCATCAATCCATGGCTTGCTCGAAACAACGAGTGCCTCCAACTAAAAAGAGTCCTAGGGGGAGTTTTGTTTGCAATTATTTTGATTTAGTTTGCATAAAGCATGGGACTGGGCATCCCGGTGACTAGCCATTTATATCGTGAGTGAGGAGCGGAGTCCACTCCTCTTGAGAATAACCCGCCTAACATGGAAGATACAGACAGCCCTAGTTGATACATGAGCTATTCGAGCATACAAAACAGGATATTTATTTGAAGGTTTAGAGTTTGACACATACAAATTTACTTGGAACAGCAGGTAGATACCGTATATAGGTAGGTATAGTGGACTCATGTGGAATAACTTTGGGGTTTAAAGAGTTTGGATGCACTAGCAGTATTCCCGGTTAGTACAGGTGAAGGCTAGCAAAAGACTAGGAAGCGACCAGCTAGAGAGCGACAACAGTCATGAACCTGCATTAAAATTAATCAACACCGAATGCAAGCATGAGTAGGATATAATCCACCATGAACATAAATATCGTGAAGGTTATGTTAATTTTGTTTAAACTACATGCGTGAACATGCGCCAAGTCAAGTCACTTAAATCATTCAAAGGAGGATACCACCCTATCATACCACATCATAACTGTCTCAATAGCATGTTGGCATACAAGGTAAACCATTATAACTCATAGCTAATCAAGCATGGCACAAGAAACTATGATCTCTAGTTGTCATTACAAACATGTTTATTCATAATAGGCTGAATCAGGAACGACGAACTAATCATATTTACAAAAACAAAAGAGGTCGAGTTCATACCAGCTTTTCTCATCTCAGCCAGTCCATCATATATCATCATAATTGCCTTTCACTTGCACGACCGAATGATGTGAATAATAATAATAGTGCACGTGCATTGGACTAAGCTGGAATCTGCAAGCATTCAATAAACAGGAGAAGACAAGGTAATATGGGCTCTTTTGTCAGATAAACAATAATGCATATAAGAGTCACTTCAACAATTTAATCATGGTCTTCTCCTATCGACCCCCAAAGAAAAGAAAAGAAATAAAACTATTTACACGGGAAAGCTCCCAACAAGCAAAAGAAGAACACGAAATATTTTTGGGGTTTCTTTTTAATTACTACTACAAGCATGGAAATTAAACTGATTAAAAGCTACAACTAATTTTTTTGGTTTTTCTTAAGGTTTATTAAACACACAAGAAGTGTGACGCCCGGATAATTAAGCTATAGTACTCCCATGTTAACGATGCCACGTCACCTCGGGTATTGTTGCTAATCTCGCGTTAGTTCGAAGCCGATTCAAATTCAAATTCAAAAATCAAGCAAACAATAAAAGTTTTCAAATATTAAAACTAAAATGTTCGGGTTGTGCCAAATAACGCATAGGTAAATGCCCGTGCGTTGCATCGGGACAATGCGTGATGCGGATATCAGGCTAGCTAGTGGCATAGATATTGTAGTGGTGCAATATTTTTATCATCTAACGTTTTGCCCTTAAATCATTACAATATACCATGAATCATATTTGTTCTCCTCCGTAGCTCAAAAATAAATGGTTCAAAAAACTTTAGCCATTATTTACTTAGGGAAATCAGCCAATTTTTTTATAGTACTCCCTCTGTAGACTACCAAAATGTCACATATTTACAAACGGATGTAGTACCTCTGAAATTATGTATGAAAGAACTTGCGCCCTTGTTAACATGTTTGCTACCACAAATTATTTTACAGTGTAAGATTGTACAAAAAACAATAGATGTCCCAGCCTTATCTCTACGCACGACAGAGTAGAGGCCAAGTGCACATTGTTAAAGAATTGAGATTGTCAGTCTTATGCATGGATGGATGGATATTCCCTGCAAAAATTAATTCCCACAAATAAACATATCTTCTTTGCTAAATGTAGCTTCACCAAACAAACTGAAGAATTCAATAAAAAACCAATCATTGACTTCACATGGAATCAAACTTCGTATGCACGTGAATTGTTGCCTAAAACTGGTAGAACAAACATGTTCAACTGAATTGTTTACGACACTGGATCAACTCATAATCTCACTTATAGACTAAAATGTATGATGCTTATAAACCGAAATATTTTTTTAGAGCAGATAAAAAAGAATGTACAGGGACTGCCAATTGCATAATTGATAGTTACATGAAACATCTAAATTTTTAAGAATCAAACATGATCCAAGGAAGCGAAACACATCTGCAAGTATCTAATAACAAAATCCATATGAAAGAAAACCTCTATTGTTTGAAAAATTGTCAGTTTCACTCCTTTGTTTTAATAGAAATGGCCAGTTAGTCCAGCACATCCCCTTTGTCATAGATCAGTAGAAGGCAAAACTGGATACACATTTATGTGGGCCTACTCCTATCATAGTTTATACAGAGTAAAAAACTGAGATTACATATGCCTACATAATAAGATTCCTGTGGATCATCATGTTCTTACTTTGAAATATGGTAGCACCAAATTGAAAGATTCTGATGTGTTAGTTTTGGCACAATGGAAAATTCAGTGCATGTACCTATACTCAACACCAGTTATCATGGTCACCCTCATCTTGATTGAGTACTAATCAAGCAGCAGCAAGTTGAGTAAAACCAATGTATTTCAGTCACTATCTTGTGAATTTTTTAGCCATAAGAGTAAGGAAATCATCTGAACAGATCTTAATATTCCAAAACTAAAATTAACAGACCTACAACATGCATGTTTCTATATAACCAATCTGCAAGCAATATCTCTTTTGAGGATTACATCAAGACTTAGGCCGACGTCAAGGCTGCATCGTTTTCCTTCCAGAGCGGAGCATGTAATTGGTCCACGACACCATCCGCAACCATAAGGTCTCCGGGAGCTTCGGCGGATTTAATATCAACAATAATTGGGTCGGACAATGATCTGCTTACAAAATCAACCCCTAGCTCCTTTCCCCACTGCGTAGTCGATCTCCACCATCAGGGAGCCTCGAAATACCTTATACAATTCCTTCAGTCCAACAAAAATAGCGCTAGCTTCGGTCACCTTGACAATTATTCATGCACCCAGCCGCCTATCTGCAAGCAATTTTTGCATCATCTCTAGTACACTCCATGCACATAGTTAGCGTGATTAGAGCATTGTCGGCAACAAACAGAAATCCATATGTAGTCTAAATCTTAACTGAACTTTATAGGTTTGACCGTCCAGGAGCTCGGTGACACAAAATTTGATAACTCAAACTTTAAACCTTACCGGTCTACCATCATCCATGGCAAATCCACCACATACTTGGCTTCATATTGAGATGGTTCACCGCCTTCATCTCACACGACTTGTCACACTGCATATCCACGAGTCAATCCAGTTAATATTTGATGACTGAAAAAAATTCAGAGTAAATCAATGGATGCATGAATAAATCAATCGATGTGTTGCAACAGGAGGAAAAAAACATCACACACAAGCCACCAAGCTCTAGGGCCTTCGTCTCAAATCAAGCATACTCAGCACCCATGCAATGGGCCCCACGGTCGTCTTGCACCCCTGCAGCCCAACGGGCGATGTCGTCGGCGAGTCAAGGCAGTGGCGGAGCAGGCGCGACACAGATGCCACGAGCTGCTTCGCCGCCTTTCCCCAAAATTCAACACAACAACAAAGGAAACTTGGCTAGAGATTGCGTTGAACACTTAACTGCAGCAAGGATGATTAAAACTTTCAATAATACAAATTTGGATGTGCGTTACAGTGGGAGATACTTTGTATATGACGGCAAAAACGGGAAAGGAAAATAATAGGAAATGACTAAATGTGTTTGTACCTCCTGACAACATCCTTTTGCGCTGCATCACGTATAGTAATGATGTCACAAGCATGCTCTTGACGACAACGATTCACATGTGCTCGCGACCTACAGAGAATGGAGAAAAGAAGGGCAGAGGAGGGAGGCTTTCATCTATCAAGCATAAATATTTACTGAATAAAATCGATCTAATCTATACCAACTTGAGCAGGATTGTCGAATAGCTTCCTCTTACATCAGAAAATCCAGCACACCAAATATATACATATGCTTAGCAATGACACAGAAATCAGATTGTTTCAAAGATAGTGAGGATCGACATAGGGTTTGAAGAATTCTGACAATGTAAACTGTAATAAGTTACAACCTCCATCACACATGTAATTTTATCAAATTGACAAGGCAAGTTATAGGAACTGTAGCCTAAAAATGGTATGTTCCTGTTTGAGATCATTTATAAAATCAATAAAATATAACGACATTAGGGATCAAGGACCAAAGATCAATTAAGGAAATCAGAGATTAGGCAATCATACTTACCTTGTTAAGAATGACACTGATAGAATTAGTGACGGGATGTGTGGTACACATGCCAATGGATCCGTGCATCCTTGATAACACATGTACGTACACAAAGGTTGCTGGGTTGAAACTTGAAAGGACATTGATTCATCTATCAGTCGGACATACATGAACATGATTTTGTTTTGTATCTTTAAGGAAAGGCATCCTTTCTTGACCATATATCCATTACTAAATGAAGTTATTTTCAGATTTTTAACTTGGAAGATCAATAATTAGCCTCCATCCATATTGAGTATGTAGCAGTCCCCTGTTCTCCTTGAAAAGGAAAGATTGCAATTGCACATTTTGCACACTCAAATAGTCAAATTAATACATTTTTTAAGAAAAAATCCTTCAGGTGAGCCTTTTGTTTCTTGAGGGTCCACTGGTTCTGTAGTATCTATGTCTAACTTTTTTAGAATTCATCTTTTTCTCTTTATGTGGTGTATACAGTCAAACAAACTAATATACGCGTTCAATAGTGATTAGAAGGTACTTTTAGTCAGTCAGTCAGTTGGATAAAGATCAAGCTTGGCACCAAAAAATTGAGAGAAGAACTGAATATGCTTCTTAGATCATCGATCCACCATTAGATGAGTCAGGAAAGAAACCTTCCTTTTTTACATCAAAGATAGCACACTAACCACTTCCTTGTTTGTACGATGGTGTAGTACCAAGCCTATGCCCCTTCACTAATCACTCATACTCTCTCACCCACTTTGTATTATCATCATTCTCCCTTCTCTATACCATTCCCACTACTCAATGAATTTTGTCGCTGGATCACACAATCAAACTGTGCATGTAAGATTTGGAACGCAAGATCATCAAGAAGAGTCTTCTTCAATTGCATATACAGGCGCAAAAAAGAAGTGCAATTTAGAAATTAACCCACGTAGATGTTGTACCTGAACCTCGTGTAGGATTTGGGGGAGGTTGTCGGCGAGCCAGGCGTCGAAGTCCTCATGCGACGACGACGCGTCGACGGAGAAGATGCGGACGATCTCGGCGGGCGCGTAGCCGCTGGTGTAAGCATCCACGGGGGAGGCTCCACCGCCGCGGTCCGGCAGCGCACGGCGGCCGGCGCAGAGCATGGCCCGGTGGGCGCCGATTTGGCAGCAGAGGGCGGCGCGCTCGGTGTCGCAGGCATCGCAGAGCGGGGCACCACCATCGCAGAGCTGACCCCGTGCAAGGCGCCGTCACACTCGAAGAAGAGCCTGGCGCCGTTAGTGGAGTAGAAGACCACGACGCGCTCGGTGACGCAGTTGGCACAAAAGAACGACCGCTGCAGTTTTCTTAGATTTATTTATTACCACGGGTGCAGCTGCTGGTGGTCGGTGGATCAATCATCGAGACTCGATCTAGTTTGATGACCAATTTGAGTTGTACACGTTCCAATATAGGCCCACCGGCCGGGACGTGTGCCGGCTTGTGTGCAGGCTCAGGCCTTTGTAGTGATTCGTGGACAATCGTACGAATCGTTTTTAGTACCACCTCGCATGTAGAAAATGATATAGCTGAAAAAAATTGAAAGCGTAAATTCACATGAAGAAGTGTATTGTGATGATAAACCCGGAAACTCAATCCGTATTTTATTATTAGGAAAAGATGGTGGAAAAAGCACACTTCTATAAAATACTTAAATACTTTAAAATGATTAAAACAGTAGTTGAAGTAATTAAATAAATGCCTTTGATATTTTAGAAAATACTAATTTATTTTATTTGTGGCAGAACCTTTTGTGGCAGTGGGTGGTGTTGAGACACTAAATTAGAAAGTTACTTTGCGATGTATAAAACAAAAGTAGTTCCAGAAATAAAAGAAAACAGTAAAAGAAAATAAACAAAAGATGAAAAGAAAACAAAGAAAAATAAAAGACACCCCCTCCCTCCGACTGGGCCCTGGCCCAGTTGGCCGAAGGGGCCGGCCGGCCCAGCCAACCCACTCCTGCACCCCTCTGGCCTACTAGGCCTCCTCCCCTCCCGGTGACCTAGCGCCGCCCCCACTCCCTCCCCCTCGTCCTACTCCTCTGCCTCCCTCCACCCGATCCAGATTGGATCGAGGCAATCGGGGCCCGATCCCGTCGCCCCGTCGCCGACCCCCGACGCCACCGGCGTCGCCTCCCTGCCAAACTGCATCGTCCTCAACCCCCTCCTCAACGGACGCCGAGCGCGCCGCCCCGCCGCTGCACCACTGCCTCCACGTCGCGTCGTCCCCGTCCCCGACCACGACCCCCACTGCCCTGTGCCCTACACCGTCCGTGAGCTTCCTCCTTCCCCTCTTTGTTCTGCGCTCACCGCGTCCGAGCCGCGCCCCGCAGCTCCACGCCGGCGCGCCGCCTGCGCCGTGCTCTGCACGTGCTGCGCCCGCGGCCACCCACACACCCACACGCGCTCGCTCGCGCGGGGCCGCGCCCACCGCTGCTTGCTTCCGGCCAACCACGCCCAGCCGCTTCCGTCGTTGGCCGCCGCTGCTGCTATCGCTGTCGTGCCAACTCCGTCTGGCTGCGCCCTCCCCCGCCCCAGACCACTCCCCGTCGCGGCCCCTGTTTGCTCGCCGCGGCCTGCATCTGCAGCCCGCT
>NC_057797.1:578199123-578216489 GCF_018294505.1 Triticum aestivum
CGCTGCCGTCCCGTGCCGCCGCGTTTGCTCGCCGCCGACGCCCTTTGAGCGCGCGCTGCCGCCCGACCTCCTCAGCGCTGCCGCCTCGCCGCCGTGAACCTCGCCGGAGTTCAGGAGCTCGCTGGAGCTCCGGCCAGATCCGATCCGGGGAGTGGGATGAGATCCACCACTCCCCCGATCCAAACGCACCTCATCCCGATCCGGATCTTCCCATCCCGGATCTCCTCGTCCCGGGTTGACTTTTCCCGCGAGGTGATATGGCCAAGTCCCAGAGCTGCTATATTTTTTATGCCTCCTTCATCATGCCATAACTTTGTCATCGTAGCTCCGATTCGTGCATATAGCATATCAAAATGTTCGTCTCGACGAGTTCATCATTTCATCTCATTGCATCATTTTCATTTGAGCTCATCTTGTTGCCCGAAATGCTGTTGGAAGAGAGCTATGTGAGTAATTTGCCAGATCTGTTTCAGCAAATGGCATTTTGTCATTTTTGCCATGATTAATGTGTGCATGATATGATCCTGAGCTCTACATGTGTTTGGTTATATGCCATGCCATCTTTATAGTGGTGCTTACCATGTATTTTTTTGATATTTGTGGTGACTAGCACAAGCTCGCAAAGTAGCGTAATCGTTAATGCTGATTTCAGGGACTTAGAATTTCACTAAGTCCTTGCCCTGATTTTGTCATTATGCCATATGTTCATGTTGTTTCCTAGTGATCCATGCCTCTTTTGAGGATGATCAGTAAGGATGATTTGTTAAAATTGTGGTGCTCTATCCATCCATGTCTTTGTTTGCATTTATGGAGCAACCTAGCTTGAGTCAATCGAGCTCTACTTTTGCTATAAAGTGAATCCTGACAGATCATTGACATGTTTAGCGATTTTGCCGGGCTTGTTGTTATTGATCCATGCATGCTATGTTGTTGTTCTTACCATGTCTAGTTTCTATGCCATGTATTCTTGATGGGTGTATGCTTAGTTTGTCAAGCAATGCTCTGTAGTGAGTGCATCGAGCTCGTAAACATGTATACTCGTAACTGTTTTGCATGCTCCAGTTTTTCACTAAGTCTGAGATCTGTTTATGTTTTTTGCCATGTTCACATGATTGCAATTGTATTTTCTGATCCTTTTTGGCTCAAGGTCACTAAGGGACTTTTGTTAAGTGCTTTGAGTATCTTCATGCCATGCCTTGCTTTGCCATGATATGTTCCCGTAGCATATAGTTTTCATGCTCTAAAGTGTGCTTCCTGATGATAAATACCAGACTTGTGTTAATTTCACTAAGTCTGAAACCTGTTATCGTTTGCCCTTTTGCCATGCTTGTTTGAACCTGTTAATGAGTGAATTAGCCGTAGCCCAGTGTTCATCTTTTGTCAAGCATTATGAGTGGATCCCTTCCATATATTTTGTTGCCATGTTTGAGTGTTGTAGCATATTTACCTTGTTGCATTTAGAAGGCTACTTGTTGTTTATCGCAGACCGGTGCCATATTTGTTTTGCTTGCCATTTCCAAACCGTGCATCCGATTCCGGTGATCTTTATATCGTTTTCAACCGAAATCACCTCACCATTCCAGTGGCACTCTTGTATTTCCATGTTGAGGCCAGGTTCAATCATTCCTTTTCAAATCATGCATATGCACCGCATACCGCATCCCGCATATCATACCATGATCATGTGTTGGTTGTTTACTATGTTGTGTGCTTCTTTCCGGTGGTTGCTTCTTCGGGTTGGTTCCGGTAACGTCGCGTTTGTGAGAACCCGTTCGTCTATGTCCGGTTGTCTTCTTCATGGACTCGTTCTTCTTCCTTGCGGGATTTCAGGCAAGATGATCATACCCTCGAAATCACTTCTATCTTTGCTTGCTAGTTGCTCGCTCTTTTGCTATGCCTATGCTGCGATACCTACCACTTGCTTATCATGCCTCTCATATTGTTGAACCAAGCCTCTAACCCACCTTGTCCTAGCAAACCGTTGTTTGGCTATGTTACCGCTTTGCTCAGATCCTCTTATAGCGTTGTTAGTTGCACGTGAAGATTAAAGTTTGTTCCTTGTTGGAACATGGATATGTTGTTCCTTGTTGGAATATGTTTACTTGTTGGGATATCACAATATATCTTATTTAATTAATGCATCTATATACTTGGTAAAGGGTGGAAGGCTCGGCCTTATGCCTGGTGTTATTCCACTCTTGCCGCCCTAGTTTCCGTCATATCGGTGTTATGTTCCCGGATTTTGCGTTCCTTACGCGTTTGGGTTATAATGGGAACCCCTTGACAGTTCGCTTCGAATAAAACTCCTCCAACAAGGCCCAACCTTGGTTTTACCATTCACCACCTAGCCTCTTTTTCCCTTGCGTTAGGCCAGCCCAAGGGTCATCTTTATTTTGAACCCCCGGGCCAGTGCTTGTCTAAGTGTTGGTCCAACCCAGAGCACCATGCGGGGCCGTCCCTTGGCAACATGGGTTACGTTGGCTCCCGTGCACTTAGCTTATCCGGTGTGCCCTGAGAACAAGATATGTGCAGCTCCTATCGGGATTGTCGGCACAGCGGGTGGTCTTACTAGACTTGTTTTACCATTATCGAGGATTTCTTGTAACCGGGATTCCGAGTCTGATCGGGTCTTCCCGCTAGAAGGAATATCCTTCGTTGACCGTGAGAGCTTGTGATGGGCTAAGTTGGGACACCCCTGCAGGGTTTTGAACTTTCGAAAGCCATGCCCGCAGTTATGGGCAGATGGGAATTTGTTAATGTCCGGTTGTAGAAAACCTGAAGTTGACCTTAATTAAAATACATCAACCGCGTGTGTTACCGTGATGGTCTCTTCTCGGCGGGGTCCGGGAAGTGAACACGGTGTTGGAGTTATGCTTGACGTAGGTTGTTTTAGGATCACTTCTTGATCATAGTTCATCGATCATGATTTTGCCTTCTCTTCTCGCTCTCTTTTGCGAATATGTTAGCCACCATATATGCTAGTCGCTTGTTGCAGCTCCACCCCATATCTTTACCTTACCCATAAGCCTAAATAGTCTTGATCGCGAGGGTGTGAGATTGTTGAGTCCCCGTGACTCACAGATACTTCCAAAACCAGCTTGCAGGTGTCGTTGAACCGTCTGGGTGACGCAACCAAGCTCAAGGAGGAGTTCGATGAAGATCTTGTCCTTTGTGTTGTTTCGTTCTAGTTGATCAGTAGTGGAGCCCAGTCGGGACGATCGGGGATCTGTGTAGCATTTGGGGTAGTCTTCTTTCATTTTGGTTCCGTAGTCGGACCTTGATTGTATCTGGATGATGTAATGCTTTATTCATGTAATTGTGTGAAGTGGCGATTGTAAGCCAGCTATGTATCTCTTTCCCTTATGTATTACATGGGTTTTGTGAAGATTACCTCACTTGCGACATTGCTTTCAATGCGGTTATGCCTCTAAGTCGTGCTTCGACACGTGGGAGATATAGCCGCATCGAGGGCGTTACAAGTTGGTAATAAGAGCCTTCCCCGACCTTAGGAGCCCCCTGCTTGATCGAATAGCTGGCGTTGTTGAGTCTAGAAAAATGTTTTGAGTCATTTAGGATTATATAGATCAGAGAGTTAGGACTTCTTTTTACTCCCCAGTCCCTTCATCGCTCTGGTAAGGCATCCTGACATAGAGTTTTGACTCTTCTCTTCTCAAATTTCACTAAAAAAATTTAGGGTCACACGGGTATCTTGGAATCGTTCCGATCGATTTGTGACGAGAACATTGTTCTTGGTGCCTCCTGTCATTTAGGAGTTGTGGCAGTGTCCCGGGGAGTTGAGCTCCGAGGTGTTGTCGTCACAATTTTATCGTTGCAGTTCTGGAATACCTGAGTTTAGTTTCACCGACATCGAAAATCTCTTTTATGCAGTTGTTGGTGAGATAACCTCGACGCCACCCAGTACTGGGGTGGGAGTTCGGGAGTATTGCCATAACTTGTATAACGGATGCTTTTCGAAGGTTGAGGTAGACGATTTCCAAAGTTTTTCTCGGTTATGTGTTGAAGGATGGATACAGCTGGATGTAGGATTTGCTAGATTTGGGTGAGATATTATGCTTCCCCTGTATCCCCAACACCTGATTGCATAACCGGAAAGGTTCGGGAGTTTCATAGGTGGGAATTCTTGTAGCTTTAGTTCTTCTTCCACGGATATTTGGTTTGGGATTGGGTAATCCTCACCAAGTATTCGTTCTTGGTCCGTACCTTGTTGTTTTTCTTCTACCTCAATTCTAAGTGGCTTCTCAATTTATGGATATGTGACCATTTGATGTAGGGTGGAACCCTAGATGGCCGATCTTTCACGAAAGGAGCGGATCCCAATGATGAACACGAAGAACACGGGAGAGAAAACAAGGGGAAACACAAGAGAACACTCAAACCAACAAGTATGATCACACATGTGCTAGATCCAAGAACACAAAGGGAGATACACGATCCAAAGTCAACAACGGACGATACACGGTAACCGGTTCTTCTCCGTGAGGAGGTCTTGATGTTCTTCCCTAAAGAGGGGTCTTGAATCCGCTTGGGGGATCTTCTCCGGTGGAGGCTCGAATCTCCAAGGAGAAGGTAACCAAGTGGATGAGCAAAGCTCTCACACAAAATATGAGCTAATCCTTTGCTAACCCTAGCTAGGAGGAGATGGAGGAGTATATATAGTGTCAGCCCATGAAGGGGTAAGTGAGAGGGGGGATACATGGGCCTATGGCCCGTTCACTGTGCGCAGATAGGCGCCGGATGTCCGGGGCTTCGCGAGGCGCCGGATGTCCGGGCTGGAGTGGCCGATTCTTCTGCTCTCTGGATAGCATGCGCTGGATTTCCGGGCAGGCGCCGGATGTCCAGCCCGTCGCGGGGCGCCGGATGTCCGGGGGTTGGCCGGATGTCCGGCCGTTGTAGAGTCGCCTGGCTTCGGTCTCTCTCTGGTCTTCTTCTGGTTGGTGGCGCCGGATGTCCGGGCTCCTGCCGGATGTCCAGCCGCTGTAGCTCCGCGGCGACTCCACTTGAGGCACTTCTTGATCCGCTTCCGTGTGGACTTGGCGTATGACTCGAGCATCTCCATGGTCGTCTCCTTGGTTCCTAAGCACATGTAGCGTCTTTGCATTAGGTAGCAACCATGTCTCATATGAGTGGAAAGGGGAAGCATGTAGGAACGGGTTCACCTTAGGTCCAATGGCGTATGCTTGAGTGTACATGGGGATGATCGTAGGATGCTCCGCATCATCTCCCCTCCCTTGGGAAAGATCCGACCTCGGATCGAAAACCTCGTCACCATGGAAATGGTTGTCGTGGACAGACTTGTAGTTAGACGAAGAGGAAGACATGACGCAATCCAAGTACTCGAAGGTGTCGCAATGCTCGATGTCGTGGCATGAGTGGAGGTTCGAAGGTGCATCCAATAAGTCCGAGCGCTCCTCAACTTGAAGGTTCATGGGTTCCATCTCCAATGTCGGTCCTCCATCCAATAGATGTACCATGTAGACAAGAAGAAGGAAACAACAATGAAAGAGTGACCCATCCAATATGCATATTTGAGGATGGCTCAAAGGGAAAGAGTTCACCTTTAGGAGATTCTTGCAAATGTTGGTGTTGCACATCATGTATGCCTTCACATGACCAAATTGTGTCATGACGGTATCGCCTTGTGAATCCTTCAACATGAAAGAACATAACAAACACTCGGAAAAACAAATGAGGTTAGCGGAAGTGCAAAACCTATCATTCGTGTGGTAAGATACCCAACAAGTGTATGCATCATGCTCATCATAAGAAAGGACAAGGGAGCATTTCATAGTATGGAGGCATATGATGATGCGAGAACAACCAAATACAATAGGCTCAATCAAGGAAGCATGCATCACAAGTAAAGTGTCCAAGTCTCCACGATCAGTAAGCATAAATGCAACAATTGGAGGCAAGCGACAATGAACAAAATATATCATGTGAGAGGCATGGACATATACGTCATCAACCCAAGAAAGCAAGGAAGAATGGAACATGGGTGATGCGACAAAGCAAGCAATCATGTGAATCAAGGCAAGCAAGCTAGTAGTGTGAAGATGCAACGTACTAGAAACAATCATAGCAAGCATGTCATGGGTGCAAATAGTGTGCATGAATAATTCACATCACATAGCACAAGCATGAAAGGAGGATATGATCAAAATAACATCAATAGCATGAGGCACATGATAAACATGGCAATAGCAACAAGGATCTCCACCAAGCATGCAAATACACATAGGAGTAGCATAAATTGTGAATCATGGGTAGATGCAAGCAAGGGTCACAATTGCATGGCAAAGTCATGTAAAGAGGCATAACATGCAAAGTGAACACGATAGAATGGGCATAAGGTGACAAGTGGTAAATATCCCATAGCCGTGTGAGAGACAAGTAGAAAAGATGTGCGTAGTCGTTGCGCAAAGAGAACGGTGGTAAGGATAGTCCACGAGATCCCAAATCATCATTGCTCTCAAGAGCTTGTTTCGTCAACTCTTGGGATTGAGAGGTTGACGAGTATACGTGAGTACCTACACAAAACAAAGACAAAGGGAAAATTGTGTGTGCATGGTAGATGTACACATCATCCATCATGATGCGCACGTGCTTGTGTTGGTTAGCACAAAATATCCAATGCTCGAATAAATGAGATGTGTGATATAGAAACATGTCATCCATCATGATAGGTTTGTTGTTATGTATAGCATAATGCAGACTCAAATTGTGTAATGCATCACAAGAAATATGTAGAGCATTGTTATTCATGGAATGCATATGGTGCAAGCAATTATGAGAATCATGCAATGTATGGAATGCATCAAAATCTCCTAATATGTATGAGGAAACTATGGGGGTCTCCTCATGAGCATTAATGGAAACATCACACGGAGAAGATTGACAACATCCCAAACAATGCATATTTGGAACAATGTGATCATGGCATGGCATAGTAGATGAATTGCACAAATCATGTAAAGGAAGCATCGCAATGTCATCGCAAGAGAAACAAAAGCCAATGACCATCATCTCGTCATCTATGCCATAAGTGCAAATGGGATTTATTGTAACGGGGCATGCATAGTTACTATGTTGAGATTGAAATGATGCAATATGGGATATCTCACTCACAACATATGACAAGGTTAATGGATTATCAAACATGATGTGACCAAAAGAATTTTCACATGATATCCTATGGAGCATAGCATCACAACTAGGCAACTCGACATGCACATCATCATATTCATCATAAATAGGTAAGTCATGACATGAAGAAGTCGCACTAGCATGAAGCATGGGTATAGGTGTGTCAACATCATGCAAGCAATCATTCGTAAAATAGTCCACTAGTGGGACAAGAGAAGCACCATCACCTATGTTACCTTTGGAGCATCGCTCATGTGTTGTAGGTGAGGTGTCGAAGACCAAGTCGTGGTCAACTTCATCTTGATGAAACCATGTGGGGGGGGGGGGTGCATCATCGTCCACCATGGCCATCGTCATCCCCATTGGAGGTATGGACTCGTCGAGGATAGGTGTGTCATCATGTAGGAGACCTGGCACCAAAGAAGAAAACACACTAGGAGTAGAGGTTAAGTCGTTAGAAATCAAAGTGGCCTCACATGCCGTGTCAACTACCTCACTCACTAAGTGTTGTGGCTCACTCACTCCCTCTCGGATGCTCTCACTCATATGGTTGGTGGGGTCACTCAAATGGCTCTCAACCTCACATAGGATGTGTGGCATGCTCTCAAGTGTGGGGCTAGTGGTGGTCACACTCATCCTCTCATAGGAAATGCTCTCAATGTCACATATGGTGGAGTCACTCATGTCACTCATATGGTGGTGGCTCTCCTCACATGGCAATCGGGGCATCTCGTCACATGTCGTTGTCGGAGAGATGTTGGTGCAAATGTCTCCATGCTCAATCATGTCGTGGTCGTAGTCGTGGATGAAGGCCGAAGATGGCACATCATCACTCTCCTCCAAGACCAAAGATAAGGTCTCATGTGCGGTCTCGTAGCTTGACTCGGAGTATGAGTCCAATATGGGCGCCGTCTTCATGTTGTTGAAGAGGTTCATGCTTGCCGCCGTGGTCAAAGGGGATGGCCCTAGATCGATCTTCTTGTCGCCGTCTTGTTATTGGAGGCCCATATGATGTGGCACCTCGTAGCTCGTCTCCATGACCGAAGGGAATGTCCCATGCTCGGCCATCTTCCTTGAGGGGCTTCCGAAGATGGAAGTGTCGCCCTCGCTCGTAGGTGGTCGCCACATTGGTGAAGATGTCGATGTAGGTGAACTCATGGGAGGGAGGCGAAGATGCCGTGCGTCCAAAGGCGAAGATGCCTTGATAGCACTTGGCGAAGATGCTGAAGTGGTTGTTGTAGCCGTAGCTCCGTCTTGGTGGTGCTCATCTCGCGGTCTTCTCTTGTGCTCATGAAGTTTGGACTTGGCGTGAAGTAGGGCTTATTGGGACTTGTGCATTTGCGCTTGGTGAGCATCATCATGATGATGTTGGCGTTGTCGCACTTGAGCTCATAGTATATGTTGTTCGTTGTTGTCGTGCACATGTTGCTTGGAGGTGATTTTCCCTTCATGACGATGTGGATCACGAACGTGATGGTGGTCGCCATGGAGATGTGGACGTGGATGACTTGCGCTTGTATCGCTTGGGCACTCCGAAGAGGATCATGTGCTTGCTGCCACCTTGAAGATGACAAAGGGGAAGTAGACTTGATCAAGGCCCGAATATCCTCCATCCTTTCATCTTGCTCCTTCTTTTGTGCAGAAAGCTTGTTGTTGATGTAGTCCCTTTTCCTCCCTTCGGAGTGGCGAATGTCAATGGAGAGGTTCTCGATGCGCTCTCGCAATCTTGATTGTGCGCCATGCATTTGTCGTTGTAGATCGAAGATTGACGCTTTGGTAATGTAGTTGTTCACGCTGTCGTTGTTGTAGAAGACCGGAGATGAAATGCCTTGCCTATCCATCGCTCCAAGAAAAAATGTGAGTGGTAGAAAGAGAAGAACGAATACCAAATGTACCTTGACCGAAGTTGAAAGTGGATCAATGATCACTCCAATGTGGACAAGGAAATAGCACAATTGGTACCAATTCTTGTCGGTTTCTCACACCTACACAAATAAGGCTTATGGTGGAGCTCAGTGAGGATAGTGGCATAAAAATTTGATGCGAAATGTTAGCAGTCAATAATGTTGAAAGAGATTCAAAAATTCACAAGTGAAACAAGTAGACCAATAGTAATGAATGGCACACGGAAACGCACACACGGATAGATAAATGGGGTCGTGCAACCAACGATGAGCACAAAATGTGGAATCCACGGAAAACGCTCATGTTGCACAACTCAAGAGAGACGCTAGCACGATTGCTCTATAGGCGGATACGACACTTGTGCACAACCTATGATGTGCAAAATGTATTGACTTTCTATCCCAAGTATGCTATGTATATGATGTTCCGGTGGTATGATCCAAGATGATCGGATATGACAATGTGGTATGATGCTATGGCTATTGCTTACAAGCTTCTTTGCCTTTTCTCTTTTGCTTAAAAGCTTTAGTCTCTTCTTTTTATGTATGGCCACTTTGTACAAACCAAGATAGCAATTGTGTATATGCGAGAACAATCTTTGTGACACAAGAGATGATATGATACCGATATGGTATGGTATGTATGCAATGTATGGTGTAGATCACTAATGTGCACAAGTAACATTGCCGGCAATACTCAAAGGCTAGTCTCGATAGGTAAGTGACGCAAAATGGGCTAGGGGTTAACAATGCAATGGCAAGGGAATATACAATGGAGGGATACCACGATACGAAGTTGATATGGAGGTTACCGTCCTTGTTGATGATGAGTGGCGGTGATCTTGATGGAGATACCAAGATGACGGAGACTCGTCCCTAAGTAGCCAAAACACCTTAGGAGATGGAAAAACTGCAAACTCAAAATCTCAAGTGTCAAATGTCAAATGGTGGTAGCGGGATGCGATGGTGGTTGCGGAAACGCAATGATGGGATGTGGAGTACGCAATGCAGAAATGGAGGGTAAGGTGGTGTACTATACACGGTGTCGGAGATGGAAGCACGGTCCCTAGGTAGCTGAAACACCTTAGGAGACACAACTCACAACACAAACAAAATTGGGTTAAGTTGGGATGGCGGAAGTGGATAGTGGTCAAGCCTATGTGGTAGTGGTGGTGGTTGATGAAGAAGCAACCGTCCCTAAGTAGCCTAGACACCTTAGGAGACTCAAATCACTCCTCAAGCAACCACTAATGCGATGGGGAACAAAATTGGTTAGGTTGCAGAAGTCAGTGGTGGTTATGCGGAGATTGTGGTGGAAGCCCTAGGAAAAGATGCCAAAGTTCTAAAAAAATTATGGAGTCAAATGGTTTTGGTAGTATTTTTTTTGGAAGGGGGATGTCAAGAGATTTTCAACGAGCTAAAGAACGCGAAAAACAGACTCCGGATGAATTAGTTATGCACAAAACGGTGAAACGGGGGAGGCTGAAATCCCAGGGGTCGGACATCCAGGCTCGGGGCCGGATATCCGGGACCTGATGTCCAGAACCGCGCGCGAAATGCGCTCCAGGAGCTGGATGTCTGGGCTAATGGCCGGATTTCCGGGGTGGCCGGATGTCCGGGGCTCGGGCCGGATGTCTGGGCTCCAAATCCGAGGATGAACTCGAGGAACTCGATTTGGGGGCGGAAATTGATGATTTCAATGTCAAAATTGGAGAGATTTCGTGGATGGAAAGTGGGGAAACTTGGGGAAATGCTAGATCCACTCGAAACCAAGCAAATCCATGGGTCAAATTCAACAAAACATCATCAAACCAACAAATCACAAAAAAATTTGGGGCTATTTTTGGTGGGGATTTTCGAAATTGGGGAAGAACACAACAAAATTAGGCTAGAAAACACAACGGGGAGGCTCCGAAATCGTGATCAACGTGGCTCTAGATACCAAGATGATTTAGGGTGGAACCCTAGATGGCCGATCTTTCACGAAAGGAGCGGATCCCAACGATGAACACGAAGAACACAGGAGAGAAAACGAGGGGAAACACAAGAGAACACTCAAACCAACAAGTATGATCACACATGTGCTAGATCCAAGAACACAAAGGGAGATACACGATCCAAAGTCAACAACGGACGATACACAGTAACCGGTTCTTCTCCGTGAGGAGGTCTTGATGTTCTTCCCTAAAGAGGGGTCTTGAATCCTCTTGGGGGATCTTCTCCGGTGGAGGCTCGAATCTCCAACGAGAAGGTAACCAAGTGGATGAGAAAAGCTCTCACACAAAATATGAGCTAATCCTTTGCTAACCCTAGCTAGGAGGAGATGGGGGAGTATATATAGTGTCAGCCCACGAAGGGGTAAGTGAGAGGGGGGATACATGGGCCTCTGGCCCGTTCACTATGCGCAGACAGGCGCCGGATGTCCGGGCTGGGGGCCGGATGTCCGGGGCTTCGCGAGGCGCCGGATGTCCGGGCCTCGGGCCGGATGTCCGGGCTGGAGTGGCCGATTCTTCTGCTCTCTGGATAGCATGCGCCTAATTTCTGGGCAGGCGCCGGATGTCCGGCCCGTCGCGGGGCGCCGGATGTCCGGGGGTCGGTCGGATGTCTGGCCGCTGTAGAGTCGCCTGGCTTCGGTCTCTCTCTGGTCTTCTTCTGGTAGGTGGCACCGGATGTCTGGGCTCCTGCCGGATGTCCGGCCGCTGTAGCTCCGCGATGAATCCACTTGAGGCACTTCTTGATCCGCTTCCGTGTGGACTTGGCGTATGACTCGAGCATCTCCATGGTCGTCTCCTTGGTTCCTAAGCACATGTAGCGTCTTTGCATTAGGTAGCAACCATGTCTCGTACGAGTGGAAAGGGGAAGCATGTAGGAAGGGGTTCACCTTAGGTCCAATGGCATATGCTCGAGTGTACATGGGGATGATCGTAGGATGCTTCACATCACCATTTCAATTGGAATGCATTCGTTCATTTTGTTCGGATGTGAAGACTATATGTTGCAATTTCAACCCGCTTGATTCAGCTTCAATATTTGTCTGTCAATGTGCTAATGGATGTCAACCTCTTCAGGATGGCTCCTCCAACGCGCACGACTCCGAATCCTGATCCGCCACCACCACCTCCACCTCCGGAGGCATGGCAAGCTGTGATGGCCGCTACCAATGCAAACACGCAGCTGATCATGCAACTTCTTCAAGAGCGCAACCAAGCGAACTAGGGTCAAGGCAACAATCAGAATCACTTTGCTACACTCAACCAGTTCCTTGCTAACCAGCCAAAGACCTTCAGCAATTGTGTTGAGGCAACAGACGCTGATGATTGGCTCGTGGACATATGCAAGCATTTCGAGTGCAGTAACGTCAGGCCTGAGGACTTTGTCAAGTTCGCTTCCTTCCAACTCAAAGACCAAGCTGCAGAATGGTTTCAGCAGTACAAAGATTGCAGAGGAGGCCGTGTGATTACCTAGGATGAATTCCGTCAAGACTTCAAAGCTCATCATATTCCTCAGAGCGTGGTTGAAAGCAAGCGTGAGGAATTCCGCATCCTGAAGCAAGGCTCTATGTCTGTCTACGAGTACAACAAGATGTTTCAGAAGCTCGCCCGTTTTGCTAAGCAGGACGTCCCTGACAAGAAGAGCATGATATATCAGTTCAGGGGTGGTCTCAGAGAATAAATCCAGCTAGCTCTCGTTCTCTTTGAGCCCAAGAGGTACGATGAGTTTTACAACATGGCAATGAAGCAAGAGACTGCTCAACTGAAGTGCGATGCTTCCAAGAAGCGAGTCAGAGATGCTACTCCTTCTTCCTCAACTCAAGTGGCTAAGCAGCAGAAGTATTGGCTTCCTCCTCCTCCGTTCCGTCAGCCTTATCAGCAGAAGAGCAAAGGGGCAGTGGATCTTCCCACTCACCCAACCCTGGCTTTCAGAACAAGACTTCGTCTCAAGATCCAAGATCAAGTGCTCCGTATCACCGTCCGCTTTCAGAGGTCACGTGCAACAAGTGCCAACAGAAGGGTCACTATGCCAACAAATGCTTCAATCAGAGGTGTCTCCCTCTTCCTCCTCCTGTGATATCGGCAAGTACAGCTGTGGTCAAGCATAACCCCAAGCACACCAAGGTCAACTTGATGAATGTAGCTCAGGCAGAGGACTCGTCAGATGTCATCATGGGTAACCTTCCTGTTAACGATGTTCCTGCAAAAGTACTTTTTGACACTGGTGCATCGCATTGTTTCATCTCGAGACCTTTTGCATCTAATCATGAGTTGTCTTCTCAAGTTTTGCATAAACCGTTAGCAGTTGTCTCACCGGGTAAATGTTTGCTCGCAAACTACGAGATTCCGGATGTTTCTATCATGATGGGCGATTTCAAGTTTCTGGCTTCTCCAATGGTCCTTGGTAACTCGGATATTGATCTTATTCTTGGAATGGACTGGCTTTCTAAGCACAAGGCTCAGCTTGATTGTGCTGCCAGGCAGATTCATTTGACTCATTCGTCTGAGGATGTAATTGTCTTTGCCGCTCGGGATAATACCATCCGTCTGTTTTCTCTCAATGAGAAGGGTGAACTAGATGCCATCTCTCAAATTCCAGTCGTTTGCGAATATCAAGACGTCTTTCCAGAAGAGCTTCTAGGAATGCCTCCGCACCGGCCAGTTGAATTCGTCATCGATCTTGAGCCTGGCACGGAACCTGTTTGCAAACGTCCTTACAAGCTTGGACCTGAAGAGTTGAAGGAGCTGAAGAAGCAACTCGATATTCAAGAGCGAATGGGTCTCATCGACCTAGTTCTTCTCCGTGGGGTTGTGGAGTTCTTTTTGTGAAGAAGAAGGATGGAACGGACCGACTTTGTGTTGACTACCGTCCATTGAATAAGAAGACTATAAAGAACAAGTACCCACTTCCCAACATCAACGAGCTGTTTGAACAACTCAAAGGTGCTCAAGTATTCTCCAAGCTTGATCTCCGTATGGGCTATCACCAGATTCGAATCCGTGAGCAAGATATTCCCAAGACGGCTTTCAGAACAAGCTATGGTTCATATGAATACATTGTCATGTCTTTTGGCCTCGTCAACGCTCCTCCGACTTTCTCTCGCATGATGAACTTCATCTTCAACGCTTACACAAATGACTTCGTCTTGGTCTACCTCAATGACATTCTGGTCTTTTCAAAGAACAAGGAAGACCATGCCAAGAACTTGCGTTTGGTGCTCGATAAGCTCAGAGAACATCAGTTCGATGCCAAGTTTTCAAAGTGCAAGTTTTGGCTCGATGAGGTTCTCTATCTTGGGCATATCATCTCTGCCAAGGGCATAGCGGTGAATCCTGAGAAGGTGTCTGCAATTGTGAATTGGGAACCACCTCAAAACATGAAGCAACTCCGCAGCTTCCTTGGTCTCGCAAGCTATTGTCGAAGGTTCGTTGAGAACTTCTCAAAGATCGCGAAGCCTCTTTCCAACCTTCTCCAGAAGCACGTCAAGTACATTTGGTCTCCTGAATGTGACATCGCTTTCAACACCTTGAAAGAGAAATTAGTCACTGCTCCAATTCTGACTCCTCTTGATGAATCCAAACCGTTCGAGGTCTTCTGTGATGCCTCTCTTCAAGGCCTTGGTGCAGTGTTGATGCAAGAGAAGAAAGTTGTGGCTTATACCTCTCGCCAGTTGAAGCCCAACGAGAAGAACTACCCCACTCATGACCTCGAGTTGGCGGCAGTTGTGCATGCTCTTTTGACTTGGAGACATCTCTTATTGGGAAGAAAAGTGGACATCTTCCCTGACCATAAGAGTCTCAAGTACATCTTCACTCAGCCTAATCTCAACCTCAGGCAGACTCGTTGGGTCGAAATGATTCAAGAGTATAATCCGTGTATCCAATATACTCCAGGCAAGGCCAATGTGATTGCTGACGCATTGAGCAGGAAGGCTTACTGCAACAGTCTGATTCTCAAGCCTTACTAACCCGAGCTTTGTGAAGCTTTCCGCAAACTCAGTCTGCAAGTTGTTCCTCAAGGTTTCCTCGCCAACCTTCAAGTCTCTCCTACTTTGGAAGATCAGATTCGCGAGGCTCAACTTCTTGATGCTATGGTGAAGAAGGTGAAGATTGGGATTGCCAAGAGTCAATCCAAGTACAACTGCTACCGCCTTGATGACAAGGATACTCTCTTCTTCGAGGATCGCATTGTTGCGCCTAAAGGTGACCTTCGTAAAGTCATTATGAATGAGGCTCACAATTCACTCCTCTCCATCCACCCTGGGAGTACGAAGATGTACTAGGACCTCAAGCAGGCTTATTGGTGGACTCGAATGAAGCGCGAGATTGCTCAGTTCGTGAATGAATGTGATGTCTGCAGAAGAGTGAAGGCAGAACACCAACGACCAGCTGGTCTCCTCCAACCTCTTGCCATTCCAGAATGGAAGTTTGACCACATTGAGATGGACTTCGTGACTGGGTTTCCAAAGTCCAAGCGTGGCAATGATGCTATATTCGTTGTCATCGACAAACTCACTAAAGTGGCTCACTTTCTGCCTATCATAGAGTCAATCACTGCAGCTCAATTGGCGGAGCTGTATACCTCTCGGATTGTCTCTCTGCACGACATTCCACAGTTGATCTCTTCAGACCGTGGCAGCATCTTTACCTCCAAGTTTTGGGATTCTTTTCAGAAGGCCATGGGCACCAACATCCATTTCAGCACAGCTTTTCATCCTCAAACTAACAGTCAAGTCGAGCGTGTCAATCATATTCTTGAAGATATGCTCAGGGCTTGCGTTATCTCTTTTGGTATGAAGTGGGAAGATTGTCTTCCATATGCCGAGTTCTCCTACAACAATAGTTTTCAAGCAAGTTCGGGCAAGGCCCCATTTGAAATTCTCTATGTTAGGAAGTGCCGTACTCCTCTTAACTGGTCAGAGACCGGTGAACGTCAACTTCTTGGAAGTGACTTGATCACAGAGGCAGAGGAAATGTGCAAACCCATTCGTGATAACCTCAAAGCAGCGCAATCGCATCAGAAGAGCTACTATGATAGTAAGCATCGTGATTTGGCTTTCGAGATCGGAGACCAAGTTTACCTCCGCGTCTCTCCAATGAAAGGTACTCGTCGCTTCAGTATTAAAGGGAAGCTTGCCCCTAGATACGTGGGTCCTTTCAATATTGTCAGCAAGAGAGGCGATCTCGCCTATCAACTCAAGCTTCCTTTAAACTTTGCAAATGTGCATGACGTGTTCCATGTCTCTCAGCTCAGCAAGTGCTTCAAGACCCCTGACCGCACCATCAACTTCGAAGACATTGATCTCCAAGAAGACCTTTCTTATCGTGAGCACCCAGTTGCTATTCTTGAAGAGACTGAGCGCAAGACTTGCAATAAGTCAATCAAATTCCTCAAAGTCAAGTGGTCACACCATTACGACCGTGAAGCCACCTGGGAACGCGAGGATAACCTCCATTCTGAGTATCCAGCGTTTTTCCAGTCCTAGATCTCGGGACAAGATCCTTTCGTAGTGGTGGAGTGTTGTAACATCCCGGATGTAATTTACCTTACATGTATCCCAACTCTTGCCATTTCCGGCGCTAAGTTATTTCATTTTTCCTCGGGTTCGGGTTTTTGTCTTCGTGTGTTGTTGCCTTTGTCATGCATCTCATATCATGTCATCATGTGCATTGCATTTGCATACGTGTTCGTCTCATGCATCCGAGCTTTTTCCCCGTTGTCCATTTTGCATTCCGGCGCTCCTATCTCCTCCGGTGCCCCTCTCTACCTCTTTTCATGTGTGGGGGTTAAACATTTCCGGATTGGACCGAGACATGCCATGTGGCCTTGGTTTACTACCGGTAGACTGCCTGTCAAGTTTCGTGCCATTTGGACTTCGTTTGATACTCCAACGGTTAACCGAGGGACCGAGAAGGCCTCGTTTGTGTTGTATCCCAACACCCTTCCAATTTGGCCAAAAACCCACCAAAAACCCTTCTATCGTCTAGAGCGTTCGATCACGATCGCGGGGCCGAAAACCGCACCTCATTTGGAGCTTCCTAGCTCCCTCTACCTCTATATATAGACCCTCCTCGAAAATTCTGGATCCCCTCCTTCCAACCCTAAAAAAATCCCCTCTCCGCGCCGCCGGACGAAGTCCGTCAAGCCGGACGTGTCTGACCTGACCGCGCCACCACTCCGCTCCAGTGGCAGCCCGCCACGTGTCCCCGGCCGGCTCCTCCGCCGCGGCCCGCGCAGCCCAGGGCGGGCCCTCTCCGCGCCGCGACCGGGCCTCGCCTCCTCCTCCGCGCCGCCGCCAAGCACGCC